>NW_017731614.1:98839-102584 GCF_001890085.2 Hipposideros armiger | reverse complement strand
GGGCCAGTGAAGCAACGTCCTCCACAACTAGACTGAAGAACAAAACGACAGCAACTTGTCTGTTCCCCTTCCCCCAATTCCCCAGCACTGTTCCTTTCCCCCCAATTTCCCAATTAAAAAACAAACAAAAAAAGACTGGAGAAAAGACTGTTAGAAGATAAATAACAATGCAACTGATAAGGAGCTCTTTGCAATGCAAGAGAATGCCTTAAGGTAAACAAACCGTGATTAATTGCCAGGTGAATGTGATGAAACAATTCAAATATAGAACAGATGTCTGCGAGTAGAAGTGAGCTTGGAAGAATTCACAGTAGAGGGGGAATTTAGAATCCCACATGCAGAGATATGAGAGGAGTAAATTATAGCTGAAAAAGTAGAACAAGCAAGAGTAATAAATTGGAATGAGCCAAGACATATTCATGGACAGCAGAGAGCCCACTTTGGCTAAGACAGAGCTCAGGGAAGTCCGTAGATTGAGATAGTCCTCTACATGTTATAGGAGGCTGGAACTCCAAGAAGGTGGGTTTTATCTTATAGGGCCCCCTGAGAGGCTACAGAAGGCCTCACTGGGCCTTCTCTGATTAAAAGGAGAATTTTAGCAGTGCGAGCTGGCTGCATTGAGCAGAGTCCTCAATCAGAAAGAGACTGGCGGACACCAAGGTTGTAGAACAGATGAAGTCAGGAGGTCATGACTTGATCTGTTGTTCACTGTCCTAGCCCCAGGGACAAGAACAGTGCCTTTTATATAGTTGGCACTTGATATTTATTTATTGAATAAATGAAAAAAGACAAAGTAGCAAATTAAAATAAAGTTGGAAATGCAAAAAGCATTTTGAAGGAAAAGACAGTAGCATTGAGTGACTGATTGATTCGAGATGAGTATGCTAACATTTTTAACAATGGGAGAATTTATAACCTATTGAGAGAACTACAGTGGAACCAATAAAAATAGGGAAAGCCAGAGGTGAAGCTACTTGGATAGGCTAGAGGGGGAAAGGATACAGGCATGGTTAGACAAGGTGAGTTTGAGGTGCAGGGTGACACATTCAAGTGGAAATGCCTTGTAGACAATGGGGACTGGATTTTGAAGAAGTCTGGACTATGAACACTGATTTTTTAATCTTTTGGAATTTTTTGCACTTATATTATATTTTAAATCTTAAGACATAGTTGGGATCTAAGTTAAAGACAGGAAAAACAGAAAAACAAAGTCAATATTAGAAATTCAGGGAACTTCCACATTTAGGGGATTAGAAGTAAAATATTAATATATCAAAATTGATATGAGGAAAACACACACTGAATACCTGCAGAGCAAGTCACAGAAAAAATGGAATTTTAGTATTTAAAAACTACTCTATTCATGATTAAAAACATATAATATTAAGAGTGATAGTGACTGATGACCTGAAACAACTGAAATGATTTCTCAGTGATATAAGATCAAACTGGTAAGGGAAAAACATACATAACTGAAAACAAGAACTTTATTTTATTTTCCAGTGGAGAAGTGCCCATATAGCAATAAACACAATCTTAGCCAGCCTCTATTTCACCCGCTCCCAACCTCACCCCTTCCAAAATCATCAAGATTCATTTGCTGGTATATTTTCCTGGTGTCTGCATAGGCGTATTAGACAGGTCCAAGACAAATTGTATTTATTTTAAAATTTTTTCTTGCAGTGTTTTGAGTCAAATCACGCAAGCCTTCTGTCCTTACTCACTTACTATTTGTACAGGTTTAAAATTACTACCATGAGGCCTAGCCAAATCCTAAGTCAGTTAAATCATGTCATGTGAGTATAGAGACAGTCTCTTCCCTGAAAGAATGTTCACACACTGCTCTGCAGTGTTATCAGCATGCTTTGAGGTATGAAGTTCACATGCCTATGTAGAATTTAAATTTGGCCTGCTATTAACAGCTATGTGACCAAAGACAGAAGATTTGGGGAAGTCACATTTTTTAAATTATTTTTTTACAACTTTATTGAGCTATATTAAGTACAATTAATCAGCAGTTATGTAAAATGATTGGTTTTGATATATGTATACACCTTTGAAGCCATCACCGCAAACAAGATAGTCAGTAGTTCTATCACCCCAAAAAGTTTCCTCATGCCCATATTCCTCTCTCCACCCTGATCCCAGGCATTTTGTAGAACATTACATAAAATGATATCATATGGTATATATTTTTGTGTAATGTTTTCTTCATTCAGCATAATATTTTTGAGATTCATTCATTTTGTTGATGTATCAATAGTTTATTCCTTGTTATTTTTTTTAATTGGGGAATTGGGGGATGGGAACAGCACTGGGGAATTGGAGGAAGAGGAACAGACAGGTTGCTGTCCTTTTGTTCTTCAGTCTAGTTGTGGAGGACGTTGCTTCACTGGCCCAAGTTGGCACCATCATAGCGCTCTTCCCAGGCGAGGCAGATCAGTTGCTGGCTTCTGGATGGCTGCTCACAGCAGCTGCTGGCTACACATGGTAGCCCATGGCAACCCACTGCAGCCGGGGCTGCAGCCTACGCCATCGCCGGCGACTCATAGCTGCCCAGCTCCAGGTTGAGCTGTTGTTCNGAAAGTGGACAGCCTTGTCTTGTTCCTGATCTTAAAGGGAATGGTTTTAGCTTTCCCCCATTGAGTATGATGTTAGCTGTGGGTTTATCATATATGGCCTTATTATGTTGAGATATAATCCCTCTATTCCCACTTTGCTAAGAGTTTTTATCATAAATGGCTGCTGGATTTTGTCAAATACTTTTTCTGCATCTATTGATATGACCATATGATTTTTATTTTTCTTTTTGTTGATGTTGTGTATTACATTAATTGATTTGCAGATGTTGAACCAACCTTGCATATTAGGGATGAAAACCACTTGGTCATGATGTATGAGCTTCTTAATAGATTGCTGAATTATGTTTGCTAAAATTTTGTTGAGGATTTTTGCATCTATGTTCATAAGAGATGTCGGCCTGTAGTTTTCCTTTTTTGTGCTGTCTTTGTCTGGTTTTGGAATCAGGGTGATCACGGCTTCATAGAAAGAGTTTGGGAGTCTTCCCTCCTTCTGGATTTTTTGGAATAGTTTGAGAAGAATAGGTGATAATTCTTTCTTGAATGTTTGGTAAAATTCACTTGTGAAGCCATCTGGTCTGGGGATTTTGTTTGTTGGGAGCGTGTTGATTACTGATTCAATTTCCTTGGTGGTAATCAATCTATTCAGATTTTCTGTTTCTTCTTGAGTTAGCTTTGGAAGGTTGTATGCTTCTAGGAAATTATGCATTTCTTCCAGATTGTCAAATTCGTTGGCATATAATTGCTCATAGTAATTTCTTAAGATTTTTTGTATTTCTGTGGAGCCTGTTGTTACTTCGCCTCTTTCATTTCTGATTTTACTAATTTGAGTCCTCTCTGTCTTTTTTTTTTTTTGGTGAATCTAGCTAGAAGCTTGTCAATTTTGTTTACCTTCTCAAAAAACCAATTCTTGGTTTTGTTGATCTTTTGTACTTTTTTCTGGTCTCTATTTCATTTATTTCTGCTCTGGTCTTTATTATTACCTTCCTTGTGCTCCCTTTGGGCTTGTTTTGCTGTTGCTTTTCCAGTTCCCTGAGGTGTAAGGATATCCTATTGATTTGAAATTTTTCTTGCTTCTTTAGGTAGGCCTGCACTGCTATGAACTTCCCTCTTAGGACTGCTTTCGTTGCATTGCAGAGATTTTGGGTTGTGGTGTTTTCATTTTC
>NW_017731614.1:93807-97295 GCF_001890085.2 Hipposideros armiger | reverse complement strand
CTATTTCCTCTAATTCCACAGATTCAGGAGGTGTCTTCTGTTCTTCTATTTGGGATGTGTTTCTTTGTTTCCCCATTCTGGCTTACTCTTTGTGTTTGCTTCAATGAAATAGGTAGATCCCCTAGGTCTCTCAGTCTTTTCTGGGTGGACTTATGTGGTATGTGTCCCTTATATTTGAATTATTCAGACTCCCTTTTTTCCTGTGTGCATGTATAAGAGGTGTTCCTTGTGTTGTGTGTCTTCTCCTGTTGAGGTCTAATTTTGATTGCTTTTGGCTTGTCAGTAGGTGGGCTTGACTCCCAAGCTGACTAGCCATGAGGATTAGCTGTGTCCAAAGTTTATAAACTGTTGTGTAAAGGTTGACCCCTTTGATGAAGCTTGGGCCCTATGGGCTCTTGTGTCTGTGTGATTTCCCTTTGGGTGTAACTCTTGGAGGTCAGATCCTGTAATACTCTGGTTTTGTCTAAAGTTGGTCTCTGGGTGTGATGATTCTTGTGTTTCTTTGGCTGGGCCCCATTGCAGAGCATGTTTTAGGGCAAATCAGATCAACAAGCACAAACACAACAGCCACCAAAGGTAACCAGATACTCTCTGATGTACAAAACAACCATCACCCTACCCTCAACAGGTACAGAAATATCAATCATACAAAAGGAGAAAACAAACCAACAGAAACAAAACGACAATGAAGAAGAAACAAGGAACAAATAGAAGAACAAAATAAAATAAAATATAGTAAACTAAAATATAAAATAAACACGAGAAAGAAAATAGCAACACGTTTCAAACAGCAGCAACAACAAAAAAACTTGCAGAAAAAATGGAAAGGAGGCAAAGTCGAGCTGTGACAAGGAAGCAGACAAGAAGGGAGAGAGAGAAGGTAGAAGAGAAGGAAAGAAAGAGAGAAAAAATATATATGCCTACACGCCCATATATATGGACATATATATCCACATATATGCACCTTTATTTATGTTTATATAAAAAACTAAAAATACTAATGAAATAGATGAATCCAAAAACAATCAACACAAGCAACCAATGAAACCCCCCCAAAAAACATCCAAGAGGACCCAATTAACAACAATAATATAACACACCAAAAGAGAAACCAAAACCAAAAACAAACAGTAAGCAAAAAAGAGGAGAAAAAACAAGAAATAACCAGTGCCGATCTTGGCTGAAGTACGCCAAGCTCTCCCCAGGCTTTCCTCTAGTATACACAAACTCTTCTGTGTCTTGTGGGTGCAGAGCCGGCCGCCTGGCACCTAGAGTGAGCCTGGTAATGCATGTCTATTTTAGATGAGTGGGGTTATGAGGTGTGATTGGTAGTTTTTTTTACAAAGTCAATGCTGTTTCTGGTCCCGCCTGCCCAGATGCACCCTGAGTTCTTTGTAGCCAGAGGGCTGGATGTGCATCTTCAGGTGCTCTTTCCACTGGGGGCTGTTGCGGGGGTGGGGGGAAGGTGGAGATTTCAGAGCTGCTAGGAGCCTCCTGCCTGTAAGGCCTGAGTGACACAGCAGCTGAAGTTGTTCGGCCTCTGGAGCCTCACAGGAGAGGTTGGGGTACATGGGGGGTGGGGAATGGCGTGTTTAGGTGCACACTCCTGCAGCCTCTTCTCATGCAAAGTTTCTCAACCCCCTGGGAGTAGAAGCACCTTTGTTCTAATCCTACTCCTCTCTTTAGGGGTCAGCTTAAGGCTCTGGCAGGGCAGGGGCCAAGGTTTCTGAGGGAGGGTGAGGGTAGGCTCTTATCTATGCATTTTTTTTCCTGAGAGAAAAGGGGGAAAAAAGAAAGAAGAAAAAAAAAGCCCCCTCGCCGTTGTGAGCTCCGACGCTCCAGCAGAGCCCCGCTGTTCTGGCATGGCAGCTCATGACTCTACAGCTGTGGGGTGTGGACTGCATCTCCATGCTTCTCGCTTCCTTCTTCTCCTGCTCAGCTGGTTTGAGATTTTTGCCTCAAAGTCCGCACACCCCGGGGCTCTTGTCGCACTCCTGGTGGGACGATAGGCCCAGAGGCTGAGCTTGCCCCGATGCTGCAAACGCGTCCACTATGTCCTGGCTTCCTACAGCTCCACAGCCAGGAACATGGACAGACCCGCCTGGAATCCTACAGCTCCGCAGCCGCTGGCGCAGACAGGCTGCGTTTCAGCTCTCCGGGTCTCCTCTCTCCGTTCCCCTATTCACCTGGCCAGAGGATTCTGCCCTGGCGTGGGCTGGAGGTGCAGGGAGCAAGCCACAGGAGCACTCTCTGATCTACTCTCTGAGACCCCGAGTCTCAGCAGCTGCGAGTGTGGACTGTGCCTCCACGCATCTCGCCTCCCTCTTCTCCCACTTGTCCCATCTGCCCACCTTTAAGTGCTCAGTGTGGGAGTCCCTTTGCTGCTCAGCATGCTCGGTAGAGGTTTGTTTGCCTCAGTCCAGCTGTTCAAATTGCGTTGATTTCCAGGGGAGAACTCAGGGAGCCCTCACTGCCGCCATTTTCAATCCCCTTTTTTGTACCACAATTTCTTAACTCAGTCATCTACTGATGAGCATTTCAGTTGTTTTCAGTCTTGGCTATTGTGACTAGCACTGCAATAAACATAGGGATGTATATATTTTTTTGAATTAGAATTTTGGATTTCTCTGGATAGATACCTAAGGGTGGAACTTGCTAGATGGTGGGGGGGGGGTGAGGATGAGGGATAATGTGAGGGGATTAGAAAGCATTAATTGGTAATCACAAGATTGCCATAGGGATATGAAAGACAGTTTGGGGAATATAATCAATAATATTGTAAAGATTTTGTAGGGTATCTGATGGACACTTGTCTTATTAGGGAGACCACTACATGGATGGTGTAGATGCCTGACCACTGCAGTGTACACCTGAAGCTGAAGGTGAATAATAATGACTGTCAACTATAATTTAATATATACATAGTCACAGGATGTGGAATACAACATAGGGAATAGAGTCAATGAAATTGTAACAGTTACATAGGATGTCAGAGGGATAGTAGATGGAAGAGAGGGGTTATCACTTTGTGAGGTGTGTAAATGTGTATCTATTGCATTGTTTCATACACTGAAATTAATTTTTTAAAAAGTTAAATAAAATAACAAAAAAAGGGCCGGCTGAGTGGCGCAATGGTTAAGAACTGGCTTGGGATGCCAGAGGGCCGCGGTTCGGATCCCACATATGAGGGCCAGTGACACTGCCCTCTACAGCTAAGATGCTGAACAACAGCTCAACCTGGAGGTGGGCTGCCGTGAGTCGCCAGCGACGGCGTAGGCTGCAGCCCCTGTGGCAGTGGGTTGCCCCATGGGATACCGTATGTAGCCAGCAGCCAGCGTGAGCGGCCAGCAGCCGCAGTGAGCAGCTATCCAGAAGCTGGCGACTGATGTGCTTCCCCTGGGAAGAGCGCAATGATGGTGCCAACTTGGGCCAGTGAAGCAACGTCCTCCACAACTAGACTGAAGAACAAAACGACAGCAACTTGTCTG
>NW_017731614.1:81627-91502 GCF_001890085.2 Hipposideros armiger | reverse complement strand
CTCCAGGTTGAGCTGTTGTTCAGCATCTTAGCTGTAGAGGGCAGTGTCACTGGCCCTCATATGTGGGATCCGAACTGGGGCCCTCTGGCATCCCAAACCAGCTCTTAACCAATGCGCCACTCAGCCAGCCCTATTCCTTGTTCTTTCTATATAGTTTTCCATGATATGTATATATTATACCTTACCTATTCTTATATTGATGAACATCTAGGATGTTTTGAGTGTATGACTACTACAATAAAACTCATAAGAACATTTGTCTACAAATCTTTGTGTAAATACATGTTTTTATTTCTCTTTGATAAATACCAAGAATAGAAAGGCTGGAATGTATGGTAGGTATATAGTGGGTTGTCGGAAAAGTAATGACACATGTTTGCAACAGATGATATAGTTCATTTACAGTTCATGCGAAGTACTAGAGTCATTCACATCTATGTTATTGCTATGTCATTTGACAGCTGACAGTTCTAGCTTCATTCTAAAAAATATTGACCAATTTGGTTGAGTTTTGGAGGTTTTACAACAAGTTGAAGATGGAAGACCAAGCTGTGCATTTTTGCATATTTTACTGTTTTAATTCCATAAAGGGAAAAACGCGTGTCAAGCTTGTGAAAAGTTGCATAAAGTTTATGGTGACAATGCTCTACAAGAACTCAGTGCCAATGATGGTTCACGAAATTCCGTGCTGGTGATTTTGATCTCAATGACGCTCCTCGGTCGGGAAGGCCCACCGAGGTTGATGATGACAAAATAAAGGCATTGATCAAGTCAAACCCATGTTACACGACATGAGAGATTGCAGAAACATTGAACATCCATCAATCAAGCATTCATGACCACTTGAAGAAGCTGGGATACATAAGCAAGCTCAATATTTGGGTTCTGCATGAACTCAAAAAGATTTATTTCACAGCGCATATAAACATCTGCAATATACTCATTAAACATGAGGAAAACGATCTTTTTATGAAGCGACTGGTAACTGGTGATTAGAAGTGGATTGTTTCCAACAATGTGGTGTGCAAACAGTCTTGGCCCTGATGTGATGATTCACCTCAAATGATATCAAAAGCAGACATTCATCAGAAGAAGGCTATGCTCTCAGTGTGGTGGGATTTTAAAGGTGTCATGTTTTTTGAGCTCCTACCAAAGAACGAAACAATCAATTCGAAGGTGTACTGTCAGTAATTGGACAGTTTGAACGAATCTATCATTCAGAAACATCCAGAGCTTGTTCATTGTAAAGGAGTTGTGTTCCATCGCAACAATGCGAGACCACACACAAGTTTAATCACACATCAAAAATCATTGGAGCATCAGCCGAATGGCACGTTGGTTAAGAGCTGGCTTGGGACGCCAGCTCTGAGCAGCAGTGCCCTGGTTCAGATCCCACATGAGGGCCAGTGACACTGCTCTCTACAGCTAAGATGGTGAACAACAGCCCGACCTGGAGCTGGGCTGCTGTGAGTCGCCAGCAATGGCGTAGGCTGCTGCCCCTGCTGCAGTGGGCTGCCATAAGCTACCATGTGTGGCCAACAGCCAGTGTGAGTGGCCAGCAGCTGGTGTGAGCTGCCAAGAGTCGCAGTGAGTGGCTGTCCAGTGGCCGGTGACCGATCTGTCTTAGCTGGGAAGAGTACAATGATCACAATACCAACAATGGGCCAGTGAAGTGAAGTCCTCCACAACTAGACTGAAGAACAAAAGAACAGCAACTTGTCTGTCCCCCTTCCCCCGATTCCCCAATAAAATCTTTTACAAAAATCATTGGAACTTGGATGGGATGTGTTGCCACACCCACCATACTCGCCTGACCTTGTGCCGTCAGATTTCCACTTGTCTCGCTCTCTTCAAAACTCCTTGCATGGTATAACATTCAATTCAGATGAGGCTGTAAATCAGCACCTTGTTCAGTTTTTCACAAAGACAGGTCCTTCTATGAATGAGGAATTATGAAGCTCATTGAAATGTGGCAAAAGGTTATCGAACAAAACAGGCAATATATCATTGATTGATCTTTGTTCTTTTTTTTTTTTAAAGATTTAATTGGGGAATTGGGGAGAGAGAAACAGCATTGGGGAACCAGGAAAGGGGAACAGACAGATAGACAAATTGCTGTTTTTGTTCTCCAGTCCAGCCATGGAGGATGTCGCCCCACTGGCCCATGCTGGCATGATCACTGTGCTCTTCCCCGGTGAGGCAGATTCATCGCCAGTCATTGGTCAGTCACTCAGAGTGGCTCCCGGCAGCTCGCACAGGCTGCCGGCCGCTCACGCTGACTGCCAGCCACTCACATAGCTCACGGCAGCCCACTGCAGCCCCGCTGCAGCCCATGCCATCGCCGGCGATGCACAGCAGCCCAGCTCCAGGTCGAGCTGCCATCCATCATCTTAGCTGCAGAGGGCGAGTGCCACTGGCCCTCAATGTGGGATCCAAACCGCAGCCCTGCTGCTCAGAGCTGGCGCTCCCAAGTGAGCTCTCAAGCTGAGCCTCTCGACTGGCCCCTTATCTTTGTTCTTTATATAAATAAATGACCTTCGAAAAACATAGACAAAATACGTCATGACTTTTCCTACAACCCAATATTTAATGTTTGAAAGAAATTACTAAACTGTTTTCCAAAGTGGTTGTACCGTTTTGCATTCCTACCAGCAATGTACAAGAGTTTCATTTGCTCAACATCCTAACACTTTTAGCCATTCTAGAGGGTATGTAGTTGGATCCTGCTGTGGTTTTAATTTGCTTTTCTCTAATGACTAATAATGTTGAGTATCTTTTCTTCTGCAAGTTGGCTATTTGTGAAATATCTGTTGGAATCTTTTGCTTATTTTTAATTGGGTTGTTTGTATTATTATTTAGCTGTAAGAGTCCTTTATACTCATATATTCTGGATACAGGAACAGGACTACTCTTGATGAATTATCCTTATTTTCTTTCATTTGAAAATGTCTGTATTTCATTTTTATTCCTGAAAGATATTTTCATGTTTACATTGGATGTAGAATATGAGTTGATAAGCTCTTTTTCTCTAGTATTTTAAAGATGTGGTTCTGCTGTTTTGTGGCCTTCATGGTTTCTCCTGGGAAATTCATGGATATTTGAATCATTGTTCTCTTGCATGTAAGATGTACTTTTTGCCTTCAGCTGCTTTCAAGAATTCTTTAGGGGCTGGCCGAGTGGTGCATTGGTCAAGAGCTGGTTTGGGATGCCAGAGGGCCCCGGTTTGGAACCCACATATGAGGGCCAGTGACACTGCCCTCCACAGCTAAGATGCTGAACAACAGCTCAACCTGGAGCTGGGCTGCCGTGAGTCGTTGGTGACCACGTAAGCTGCAGCCCCTGCTGCAGTGGGTTGCCATGGGCAACCGTGTGTAGCCAGCAGCCAGCATGAGCGGCCAACAGCCGCCATGAGAATCTGTCCAGAAGCCAGCGACTGATCTGTCTCACCTGGGAAGAGCACAATGATGGTGCCAACTTGGGCTAGTGAAGCAATGTCCTCCACAACTAGACTGAAGAACAAAAGGACAGCAACTTGTCTGTTCCCCTTCCCCAAATCCCCAACAAAATCTTGAAAAAAAAATAAAATAACAGTTTGTAGTTGTGAGAAAAGTCCTGGGTGGGACATGAGGCAAAATTAGTCTTCAGTCACAGTTCCAAGCATGAGAGAAAAGCAGATACTAGTGTGGGGAGTGAGTTATTATGACTGGGGAGGAAACATACAGGTTATTGTGAGATTTTAAAAACATTATATGTTTCTGCTACTGATGAAGGTGTGTCATCATTACCAAGTACGCTATCATAAGAAACCTAGGGAGCCTTGTTTATCTCTGCTTCACAAATACTTTCATCTTTTTTTAAAAAATTATGACCTGTAGAAAGTAAAACATATAGTAACAGTAACTATTTGAAAATCCAAAAGATTGTGAGAATCCATTGAGACTGAAAACTTATTCTATGGAAGAATACTGATCAAAATCTATCAGTGGTCAGAAAATGTACATACACATCAATGCCTGGTGAGAGTTTCTTAGCTTGTTTGCCTTCATTGTCATTCTCAGGTTCATCTTGAGGTTTCCTCAGGCAGGACTCAGTCGTGATTTTGACAGGCCTTAGAGGCAGCAGTGTCTAGTCTCCCTGACCATTATCCAACTCTTTTGCTCATTTTTCCGCCCCCCCCCCACTTTGTTGTCCATTCAAACAGCTGAGATATCTCCCTTCAGATGTTCTCACCAGCCTCTCAAATGCAATATATTCAAAACTTCAGGTCCTAATTTTTCTCAATTTATTTTCTATTCTTGGAATTCTCATTGCTCCAAGCTCCCCACTGCCTCATGATTCTTTACTGCTTAAAGCTAACACATTGCTGGAGCCTCTAACATTCCTATACTATTTCCTTGTCCCTTATCATCACTCTGGTTATCAGTCACCTCCTAGTAAGTCTTGCTCAACTGGCTGACTGAGAATACATTCTCCAGCCACTTTATGATTTTATCTGCATGTTTTGTCATTACATTCCCCTGATAAAAAAAACCCCTGATGCTTCACAAGGCATCGTGTCCTATCTCCTTCCTATTAGCTTGATTTTTGGGCTCTCCATGACCATGCACCATTCACTCTGTCCTCTTCACCTGCCCCCCAATACCACATTACTTCTATTTTTTTTAGCTGGGTAGCTTACACCCATGTGTCAGGTTCCTAGACCCGCTTCTCCAGACCCAAACACCCCTGTGCATGTGAAACCACTTTGCAAATTGAACTGCTCTCCACAAATGTTGCTTTTGTGCATTTTGCAAAGCCTAGTTACAACAACCTCTTTAAGCCTTCCCAGACCCGTTTATTTCATGGTACCACAATTAGAGTGTTCCAAGGTGAAAATATATATGCCTTGTGACCTCAGCAAATTAAAGAAACCATTGTATCTATTTTCATCTCAAGACCTGATTTAGACACTAAATTAGTGCATAATTCATAAGGCTGTATTGATATATGGTTGTTTCTTATTCAGGCATGTTGTATATCCTCCCTAATTGGAATGCATCACTTTAGAGATGGTTGTATATTCAGACAATATAGGAAAATCGATAACTGATTATATAAATTGGGCTTTAATGTCAAGGTCAATAAAAGAGTAGCCTTTGTTTTAAGGGCCTCTGCTGCATAATGAAATTGTACTGGACCCTTGGACATATTTTTTTGTGGGGCAAATACTTCATTGAAGGAGCTGACAAATATTAGTGGGAAGGAAATTATAACAGAATATGGCTTTCTTTTACTGCTCTCTTCCTTTTTCCTTTGAATTTGTGTGACTGCCAACACACTAGCATCCTTTCTTTATCCAGTACAAGTTTTAGCTCCAATAACTTACTTGAGAATAAGGTAGCATGCTTGTATGTCAGAACAAAGTTAGAATATCAATCTAAGTTAATATTTCAGAGAAAATGGGAAAAAAACTAGAAAGAAGGACCAAAAGCCAGTTAAAATTTTACCACATGCTGAACAGCAAAGGAAACAACAGAATGAAAAGGCAACTTATGAAATGAGAGAAAATATTTGCAAACTATACATATATCACATAAGGGTTTAATATCTAAATTATATAAGGAGCTACTAAAACTCAATAGCAACAAAACCAAATAACCTGACCCAGGCAACCACGCTCAACCCCTGGAGAATCACGGGCAGTGGGCAAGGAGTGAGGGTGGGGGGAGGAGCACCAAACAGTTGATCCAGGTGTCTTAGGAGATAAGGAGCAGAAAATGTCCAGTATTAGACAAGTATGAGTCTGAGGGTCTGAGGAGGATAAACATCCTAGCCATCCGAAGAAACCTTCCATGCACCATCATAATTTTTTTATCAAGCTAATAATATGTTTTCCTCCCTCATCTACTGCCCTTTGTACCTTATAATCAGTTTGGCCGGATAAATGAAGTCTTACTACTCTTTCATGACCCCAAAGCTCTAGTTTTTCTTCTGGCCAATTAGTTTCCACAGGAATGATTTCGTGGGGAGGATTAAGTTCAATTTCTCCGTCTATTGGATTTTCAGTATCAATGCTATGTTCCCGTAGCACCTACTGTAAACCCAGTGTCACGACAATAGAAATCAGCACGACAGGAGAATTCTCTAACCCTTCCCAACAAAGATGTCCCCTCCCCATATACCAGAGAGCGTTGTGTGTTGAGGCGGACGGGATATGCCAGGACTGGGTATGCTCAGAATTGCATTTTGATTGGGGGACATCACCTTTTACCCTCTCGGTTTCCTATGGCCTCTCTACTTGATATTGGAAACACTTGAGTTTCATTCGTTCATCTGATTTTTTCAAGTTGTATCACTGGGAACTGCAACTGTAAGGGCTGAGGCTGTAAGAGGACCATGGTGTCAATTATAATGACTACCTAAAAACTTGTAGAGGCCAGGAGGAGGAGAAGAATTTCATAAATACATTTGCTGTGCCTCAGCAGCCATGATAAAGGGCTATTAAAAAAATATATATCCATCCACTTCAACTTCTATCTGAATTAACAGAGTTAGCAGTCTTTGTTGAGTTAGTTAGGGGGTAAGGGTAATTGGGTTCTAGTATTTATATGCAAAATTCCTTTTTCAATATTTGTTTTCCACTAACCTTCTACAACAACTTCATTCATCCTTCTCAGTTTGTCTCCTTTTCCTCATTCAGAAATAATCAACTTACTAGGAGTAATGACTTCCTTTGAACCGCTCTCAAAAAGACACACACATCCTTTTTTTCCTTCTACGATAATTTGCCTGCCTTCCTTCCTTCCTTCCTTCCTTCCTTCCTTCCTTCCTTCTTTCCTTCCTTCCTTGCTAGCTTCCTTTCCTTCCTTCCTTCCAAATTCCAAAACCATATGAAAATATTGTTGATAACAAAGAGGTGATCTTACATGCCTCTGCAGTCATTCACAGTTGGGCTCTACAAGTACAGGGTGTGAGGAAAGCCTAAAGAGCAAGTATTAACAATATGATCACCAGACAGGTAAAGACAATCCAAAATATTGTTATTTGAACAACATCAATTATGTAGGTATACGGGCCTTCTCGATGTCTTGGGATCACTGTCTAACCCTGATGGTCCGCAGCTTCTCATCCTTAAGGGGCTTTGATATCCACTGATGGGTCCCTTCCGACAAGGTTGGAGAGTCTCTCATGGACGTCTCATCCAATGGACAAAATCTCCCGGTTGTGAGTTGTGGTCTTTGAAGTCTTCATCTCCCTCATTAATTTCTTTAAGATAATTGATAAATCCTTGATAATAATGTAGAATGTCTCCTTTTAGTAAGATTGGTTTATATGTGACCCTTCATACAGAGTGAGCAATGACTAATGAGAAGAAAGCCTAGGTTTGCGAAAAGGAGTACATACATTGTGGTGTGTGTGTGTGTGTGTGTGTGTGTGTGTGTGTATCAGGTTGAGAAACACTCAAAGGAGAGCCTTTGGCCAAGGGAGATTAAAAGCTTCTGAAAATTGACCTAGTTGACTTTTCATGGCTCCATTTGTACATGCCGCCGATCCAGAAGACTGGGATGATAAGCACAATGAAAATGCTGTAAAATAAGCCAAATATTACAAATAGATTACATGATTGGCCCAGTGACATGAATTTCTCAGTTACTATGTGACTCACAGGGAATTCTCCAATTGGGGATGATGATGATGATGATGATGATGATGGAGGAGGAGGTGGAGGAGGACAAGGATGAGGAAGACAAGGACGAGGAGGACGAGGACAAGGACGAGGAGAACTTGCCTACCATTCAGGCTGTTGCTGTCCTGCAAGGGAATGTCTCCACCCAGTGAGAGACAACATATGAATCATGCCTATATATGTATCATTGAGATGGTGGCATTCAGATAAAATCCAATTACCATCCCTCCAATGGACCTAAAGGAGACGATACATGTCCTTGGGACCCATGGAGCCATTTTCCACGGTTATGTTTTACACAGATAGAACATCCGTGTCACACTTCATCTCGGTCGCTGTGGGATATCTAATTTTAAGTTCTGCAACCTATTTTCCATTCTTATGGGCTGCCCTGAGGAAGTTCAGAAGCCTTGCTGCTTCCACAGCATTCCAAAGTTGCATGCTACGCCAAAGGTTTAGCCACCGTCAGTGTCAATATCGGCTATTTGACCTTTGGCTTGTGGACAAGCTCCTGTCAGATCAGTTAATTTAGCTTGTTGGGCAGATCTTATTCACGTGAGCGAGAGACTTCAATGTGTGTTGACCATAGAAGTGACAGTATGGATATCCAGCTTGGTCATATTCCCTGTTGATCTTTCTGATAGGAGTCAGCATCATCAATAAGGGTTTCCCGTGAATCGTTCTTAGGAACAAGAAGGTTGTCAGTAAGCAAAACACAGTTGCGGATGTCGTGATCCTTTAAAGAGGGCAATCAAGTTGCTGGGTTAGACTGTGACATCGACTTCAAGTAATATTAGGCGCAGAAAGCAAGAGTGCTATTCTGAGAAGCCAGTCGACTGACGGAAGTGCTGAGCATTAGGAGAGTTTAGTCAGGATTTGACGGAATGAGTCACATAAAGAAAGGAGCATCTGTAACTATCTCTTGTGTTTGCATCACATGACGGTAGCAGAGATGGCCGTTGTGCAGGGAGAGAGCCCTTTAGCTACTGAGTTTCACCATGTGGAGCTTCTTTAGCTCGTTTCCCTTCAGGGCACCGTCAAGCTGGACCAGATTGATCCAATCTTCATTAGATATAGATAGAGGCTGAGCTTTCATGAAAAACAAAAAACAAAACAACAACAACAAAAACAATGTGGAACCTAATTGAGACAGCATCCAGTCCAACCCAGGAATCCTCCAAGCTGTTTGTTTTATTAATAGCCTGTCTTCACAGATTAGATAACCAAGGTATTTCACTTGCTGTGAACAGAATCTAAAGCTTGCCCTTCGAGTCCCTGTGTCTTTGATGACTAGCTATTGTCATAGGTAAGTTGTGTCCTCTTAGAAATCTAATGTATCCCAGAGCATAAGAGTCCATCATCCACATGTTGGATTAGAGTAGAATTTCTGGGACATTGGACATTATTGAAATCAGCTTTCAGTGTCTGAGAGAAATAAGTGGGAGTCTCTGTTATGCCCCTGGGGCACTACCATCCAAGGAAACTCTGATCTTCCCAGGTGGAAAAGCAATGAATTATAAACTGCGCACCCCTTCCCCCCTAAGGTAATCTTGTATAACGAGCTGCTGATTTCAGCTAGTGTATCAGGCCTCAAAGGATATCAGCAAATACGAGGTAGAGGTGAAGTATTATCAACAGTTATTTAAATAGGAGTGGCCGACTTCATCTTGCCAACGATCTGTACTGGAAAAAGCCTACAGTTAGTTGCATGGGAACATTCTGTAACAAACCTTCAGTCAGTCTCAAAACTAGTCTCCTCTCAGGTACTTTCTTTTGAAATCATTTTCCCAATCCGATTCATTTAGTTGCAACTGAGTACATTTCACCCTCCTGGGAGAAGGATATGTGACATGAGCATCATGGATTAGAAAGTGTCACACTATCAGGTGAGTCGGGGCACCTTTGAGTAGTAAAAATACACTATTGCCCATCTCACTTTTCCTGGTTGGGAGGGAACAGGTTCTGATTGAAAGGCAGATATCAGTTGATTAGATATCCCTACCATGGTCCAGAAGCTTGACTCCAAGGGAGAGGGCAGCTAAGTCAGTGTTCACAGATGAATTAGCCTCGGTGTTAGCAAGAAAGGGAAATGCCCTCCCGGTCCTTGGAGTAGATACATACATAGATAGATAACTTTGACTGGGGTGTGACTTTTGAGGGGCCTTACTTCTCCAGTCACTGACTTTCCTCGGTGGTGGGTTTGGGGGTG
>NW_017731614.1:79983-81497 GCF_001890085.2 Hipposideros armiger | reverse complement strand
CAAAGGTCACCCACACAGAAAGAAGGAAGGACCTCTTATGGATGGTAAGAGTCAGCAGGCTGAAATGGAACATCAGGGGAAGGAGTGAGAGAGCTTTCTGGTGCCCAGAGGAGGGGAGCTGAGTGGGGCGGGGCGGCTGCGAGGCCAAGTAAAGGAGCGAAGATGCCGGTTCGGTCCAGACCCTCACCCTATGGGGATGGTGGCCACAGAGGCGTGCTTTGGGCTTTCGAGCCACGAAGCCCCCATGTCATTCTCTTTGGTCCACCTGAGAGATAACTTTCGGGACCTCCAGAGGAAAAACTTTCTCTGTGGTGTGGACAACGGCGACCGACAGTCACAGCGTAGTTCATCACATAGGTACACGTCAGCACCACCACACGGGTAGACGATAACCTACCGCAGGCATTTAGCGCTGTGCTTCATAAAGGATGGCATATCATTAAAACGATTCTGACAGTCACCGCTATTCCAGGTAGCATCCACCTCCCTAGAAACCGCATCCCGCTCCCAAGTGCGCACTGCGCACACCCACCTCCCGCCACCCCTCCCCCTCGCCCCACGCCCTGTTTCTTCGCTCAGCGCGGCCCCCGGCCCCACTCACCTCGGCCTGCTCCTCTGCGGTTGACCCCTTGGGGAGGCTAGAAAAGAGCACCCGGCCGCCAAGGCGGCTGGCGCCTGACTCCCAGCGCCACGGTTGTTCGGTCGCTCGGTCGAACGGATGGGGTCCCCAGGGCAGCCGTCGGGACGCACTGCCCGCCGCCCACCCAGGAGTCCGACCGTGCATCCAACGCCCAAAGCGACGCGGGACTCGCGTTTGGAGGCCCAGGCGCAGGGTCGGTGGCAGAAGCGGCCCGGCCTTGGAAACTTTTCTCTGGGAACGCCTCTGAGATGGGGACGTTTCCCGCGCGTCGACGGATGGACTGGAAGGACGGACGGATGGGCGGGCTCCCCCACGCTCTACCTTTGCAGTTGGAGGCCCCCAGGGCGGACTCAGAGATGTCATCCTCGAGGTGCCAGGCAGCCCACCCGGTACATGCGATTCCGGGGCGGATTTAGCCATTTCCACGGACGGAAACACGTCGCTCCGCCGTCATCTTCTGGTCACGCATCGGGCACCCTTTGCGGATGGACGGAGACATTTCACCCGGGTCACTTGGCTTTGGGGTCACTGCTGCCCAACGTAGGTAGACGAGAGTCATGAAAATGGTGAGTGTGGCGGGGTTTTTTGTTTGTTTTCTACACAGGTGTATCTTTATCATGTCCTAGGGTGTCTCTTTCAAGCTGTGTTGGCTGCGTGGGAGAACGGGGTGGGTGGGGTGGGGTGAAAGAAAAACGAAGGGGAAAAATCACATGTGTGATGATCACAGGGTAAGCAGCGTACACCTGAAATGAAGTTAAAAGAACCAAAAAGTTATGTAGATATATATATTTACGTATGTGTGTCCACTTATGTATGTATGTATGTATGTATGTATGTATTCATAAACATATTTCTTAAAAAATATACTTTTTGA
>NW_017731614.1:71794-79948 GCF_001890085.2 Hipposideros armiger | reverse complement strand
GGACTCCGGCGCCCTGGTCCGGGGAGGGAGGGAGAGAGAGAGAGAGAGAGAGAGAGAGAGAGAGAGAACGATCCTCTGAGGCTAAAGGCACGGGGCCGTGTGCGGCAGCGTTTGGCGTCTGGGCCTGTAGCAGTTGCCGGCTTGGCCAGGGGGCAGCCCACAGGACAGAAAGCACTAGGAGTCCACCACAGCCGCGTCTCTCGGATGCCAGAGCCCTAGTGGGGCGGGGGAGGGGGGCAGGCGACGGGGGGCGCCCAGAGATAACTTGTCGACACCTGGAGGCGAGCCGCCATCACCGCAGCCCGAGCCAGGGGGGACACCTGACCTCGCTGGTCCTGGCCCACCTCGGATCCCGTGTCTAGGCCCGGGAAAAGAAGTCCTTGGCAATTGGATCACCATTGCCTTACAGCCTCATCCTCGACCGCCCCCCCCGCCCCCCCCACACCAGCCCCTGACCTAACAAGGTCACAAGGGAGTGTCTCAGAAAACTGATACCCGGTGGAATGATATCGATAAAGCTTCCTCAAGGGAGTGCCCTGGAAAACTGGGACCCGGCAAGATGATGTCAGTTATCTTCCTTAGTTCATGGCTGCAGCTGCAGCTGCACCATTCTGGTGTGTGTGTGTGTGTGTGTGTGTGTGTGTGTGTGTGTGTGTGTGTAGGAGTACAATGGGTCTGGTTGATGGAAACTGGCCTTAAGGCACTTATCACACAGACCTCAGAAAAAATGAAAAAGTTTTACTCCTTTGACGTTTCTTAACAAAAGTTTCACGTTGGCTCATCTCCAGAGAGAGAACCAAAGCCCCCTGGCCTCGTGTTCTAAATCTAACTTTGTCTCTCGTATTTCTTTCACCCTGTGCCATTCCCTCTCACTCATCACTGCCTGTGCTGTGCAGGATGCGACAGATCACCTACTTTTATTCCTTTAAGTTTCCTGTGGAAGATGACAGAACTCCCTACTAAATACACCCAGAGAAATATTGCAACATCGATGATTTTTAATGGAAAACAAAGAAAAGAGCTACATGTGTCCACTTTGAAATGCGCTATCTAGTGACTCTCAGAATGAACAGACAGTGAGTCAGAAAACTACATGCAATGTAGATGTTACTGACTCAAGCTGACTACGACGTGAACAAGTCTATCAGAAAGCTACGTGAAGGTCATGACTGATCTCAAGTGTGAAATAAAACAAGCGTGAGAAGCCAATGATGCAATTGATAACATTTTTTTGAAAAGTTCTTTCTTTTTGAAAAGTAGTGTTAGGGACCTAAATGATCCCGTGGCATCGTCCTCCACACTTCACACCCCAGGTCGTGTCCCCACAAAAGTGTCCGGTGCTGAGCAGTGCTGACAGTCTTGGCCTCAGGCATGAATTGGGATACACATAGAAATGCTGTTCTGCTGGGTGTCAGTATGAAATGGCCTGTGCTGCCCAGTAAGAGTTTCGTTTTGTTTTGTTCTTCTCTGTCACATTCTAGTTTGTAGCCCCCATACAAACTCCACTTGTGTCATTAAACTGCTTAAATTTATCCTGTCGCAGAAATGTTCCTGGATCCAACCACCGGCCCACATCCACCCCCATCACTGCGGATTCCAGTTCCCGCCGAGTTGCTTCAGCCTCGTTGGCAGGACTTTGGTGCAACCAACCCACGGGCATATATAGCTTTTCATTGGAACTGTTGACAGCCTCTGAGGAAAACACCTTCATTGCCACACAACTGCAAGTTTTTACCTCAAAAAAGTGAGAGCTGGCGACTTAAAATAGGCAGGAAGCAATGATGGTGAATGAAGGCGAGAAAGACAGCAGAGGATTTATCAACCCAGAAGAGACACCATGTGAGCTAGGTGGAGGAACTCTCCTTTGTAACTTTTTCATTCAGATTCCTGTTTACCATTTGGGTACTTGTCTTCTGTATCATAAAAGAATTTTAGCATTCACTCTTTGACACATTACGGACGGCACGAGAAATTTTAGGTAACCAATAATTACAGATCTCAACTCTCCTCCTTGCACCCAATGGATCCGGTTGCAGGGGCAGCAGTCAGTCACAAGGTGGCAGTGTTGTCACGTCCGTGCTCGGGCGTCTTCTGAACCCGTGCCGGTTCACTTCCAATCTCACCACGTTTCCAGTCTCTTGTCGGGTCATGTATTCAAAACGATATTCCCATTTGAGGATCCGTTTTGGGGAAGAGGCGAGTAGGAGCTTCTGCTGCACACTCTGTGTGTGTGTGTGTGTGTCTGTGTGTGTGCACGCGTGTCTGATTATGTTGAGTAGCACCGCCAACTTGATGTGCATTCATGAATTTCTCGTTCAGCAGAGGGTAGAAACGGACTGTGATGGAAGACCCAGGACCTCTTTCGAAAGACGGGGCATGAGCTTTAGTACAGTGGACTCTGGGTCAGCATTGGGAAGATGAAAGTCTCCATCTGGGGACTCTGTGAGCCACACGGGTGCGTATCTCTGTGCAGGCAGGGGTGAGGAGTTCTGCGCGCTTCAGCCAGTGCCGGAGAGTCTCACCCTTGACTTCCCTATATAAATGAACCACAGCTGCTAGATTGGGTCACTTTCTCCCAACAGATGACAGCTATTGTCCACCTGCCCCCGCTTTCAAGTATTTCTTTGTCTGTCTGTCTTAATCCTCCATCACACCCAATCCAGCATGTTCCATTTGCTGCACAGGTCGCGGCAACCCTGTCCCAAACACAAAACCTGACCCTAACCCTGTCCCTTACCCTAACCCTGTCCCTTACCCTAACCCTAACCCTGTCTGTAACCCTGTCCATAACCTTAAACTTAACCCTGTCCCTACACCTAACCTTCAGCCTGTCTCTAAACTAAACCTTAACCTTGTCTTTAACTCAATTTCTAACCCTAACCTTAACACTTTCACTGACCTTGTCTCTGAACCTAAATCTGTCACTAACCCTAACACTGTCTCTAGCTTTAACTGTGATCGTGTCCCTACCCTAACTTGAACAGTGTCCCTAACCCAAACTCTAACACTGTCCCTAAAGTTATCCTAACACTGTCCCTAACCGTAACCCTTACCCTAACCGTAACTCTTTACCTTACCTTAACTCTAAACCTGTCCCTAAACCTGTCCTTAATCCTAACACTGTCCATGACACAAACCCTAACCTTACCCTAACTCTGTCGCTAACCAAGCCCTAATCTTCTCCCTATGAGAACCCTAGCAATGTCCCTAGCTTTAAAACTAACACTGTCCCTAACCCTAACCCTAATTCTAAACCTAACTCTATCCCTAACACTAACGCTAAACCTGTCCCAAAACATAACCCTAAACCTGTCTCTAAGCATAACCCTAAACCTGTCTCTAACCCTAAATCAGTCTCTAACCTTAACCTTAACACTATCCCTGACCCTGACCATAGCCCTAACACTAAACCTAACCTTAACCCTGTTCCTAACCCCAACATGAAACCTGTCCCTAAATCTCACCCTAACCCTTGCCCTAAACCTAACGAAAATTCTCAAACTGTCCCTAACCCTCCCTGTCTCTAACCTTAATCCTAACCCTGTCCTTAACTCAAATTCTAACCCTAACCCTGTCCCTAACCCTGTTCGTAACCCTGGCCCTAACCCAAACACTAAAACTGTCCTTAAACCTTACCCTAACCCTGTCCTTAACCTTAATCCAAACCCTGTTCCTAACCCTAATTTTAACACTGTCTCTAACCTTAAACCTAACACTAACCCAAACCCTGTCCCTAACCTTAAAACAAAACCTGTTCCTAACTCTTTCCTTATCCCTAACCCTAACCCTTTCCCTAACCATAGCCCTAACTCTAATAGTGTCTCTATCAGTAAATAAAACCTTGTCCCTAACCCTAAAACTAACACTGTCCCTAAACTTGTCACTAAACCTAAACCTGTCTCTAACAGTATACCCACCTTTTCTTTAATTGTAACCCTGTTAATAACTCAAACCCTTACCTTGTTTCTCACCCTGTCCCCAACCTTAATCCTGTGCCAAACCTAACCCTAAACATAACCCCTACCCTAACACTAACATTAACCCTGTCCCTACCTTAACCATATTGCTAACAGTAAACATAAACTCATTTCTAACCCTAACCGTAACCTTAACCCTAACCCTAAGTTTGTCCCTAAAACAAAACCTAACTCTAACACTAAACCTAACCATGTTCCTAAACCTAATCCTAAACATAACTCTGTTTCCAACCCTAACTGTATACCTAAACATAACCCTAAACCTTTCTAACCTTAACCCTAATGCTAACCCTAACCCTGTCTCTAACCCTAACCCTAAACCAAACACTGTCCCTAACCCTAACACTAACCATGTCCCTAAAAATAACCAAGTACTTAACCTTAACCCCTTTTCTAAAACTAAACGTAACCCTCACCTATTTTTAACCTTAACAGTAACCCTAATAATAACTCTAATCTAAACCTTAATCTTAAGTCTGATGCTATATCTCTTTTTAATTATAACCCTAACCTTAACCCTGTTCCTAAACCGAAATCTTTTACTGTAACCATGTCTTAACCATAACCCTGTCCTAATCCTAATGCTAAACACAACCCAAACCCTAACCCAAACCATGTCCCTAACTAATTCTAACCCAAACCTTAACACTAACCCTGTACCTAACCTTAAACTGAAGCCTACCTTTAAAATTGTTTCTAAATTTAACACTAGCCTGAGTCTATCCTTAACCCTGTCGCTAACCTAAACACTACCCATACAAATGACACTAACCATAAACTTTTCCCTAGACTTACCCTAAAACTAACCTGTGTGAGACAGACGCTGTGCCAACTGGCTCCCAGGATCACACCAAAATTACAAATAATTTATAAGATATTCAACCTTGGAAGTTCCCTGGACCCTAGATGAGCAGAATCTTTAAACGAAGGACTTAAAGAGGAGGCCACATTGAGTCTGGTAGGAGAGACAGAGACGAGAGAGGGCAAACCCCGTGAGGGACACCTCATTGGTGGAGAGGCTTCTCTGGTTGGTGGCGAGACCCTCCGGCCCCACACCATGCACACCACCCTAGAGTTACTTTGCCAGGAAGAGGAGTTCTACGATAGCTGGAAGTAGAAAATAGTGAAGATTCTCTTTGCTCAACTTGGTGAGGCTGAGGGCAGCTGGAGAAAAAGTGGAGCCAGCAAACCAACTTGCTCACTGGTGAGCACCCACCTGGTTCCTGGTGGAGGGAGTGGCTTTGTGAGTGGGGCCCAGGAGCCTGTGGGAAGGACTGAACTGAGTACCTTTGGTGCGGGAGCTGCAGGCTTTTGGGACCATTGTTACCCTGGTGTGGAGCTTGCACATGAGTAGTGCACAGAATGCGGCCATTTTTTCAAGGTTGGGCCCTTCCACAGAGGCTCAGGTCTGGGACTGCATTGGTCTGCTGGAATTGGCTCAGGAGTGCGTGTGTGCGTGTGTGTATGCATGCGCATGTGGCTTTGGATCCCTACCCTCCACACTGCTTGTGCTGCGTAGCCAGGGAAATGCTTGGCAGGCGTGCTCTGACTCCAACAGACTACTTATTGAGATCCAAGAGTGCGCGACTCGCCTTAGGTTCCCGATTGCCGCACTGCGTGTGCAAAGTTGTCTGGGTGGTGAATGGCTGTCGGGCTGCAAGGCCTGATCTGCGAGTGGCTGATTGGGACAGGCTGAGACTGGGAGTTTTCCTGGGAGTGTAGGGCCGTGAGTTGTGTGCCTGCGTGATTCAGCCAGGGCTTTCCAGGCAAGTTTGTGTGGGCTGGCTGCCGATGCAGGAGTGCATGCTGCTATGACTTGGTGGTGGCCACTGACCACATCCTGTGATGCCTTGTGGGCCTGCCCCACCCAACTAGAGCTGTACTGCCAGGGGCACCCTGAGCCCTGGTCCATGGCCCCTACCTCTGCAGGCCACAGAGGGTTTTTTTTTGCAGCAGCAGACAGCCCACAACAACCTATGAGGATTTTGGGTGGTTAGCACGGTACCAGAGCACACAACAACTAATTGTGGGAAGCTTACTTCAAGTCTAGAGAGAGGTCGGCGCATGACACACTGAGTCCTTCCCCCAACAGCTGGTGCTGAGTCGCTCAGAGTCTCTCTATTGCTGAGCAAGTGGTCTGCAGATTAAAGTAGGCAGAAAGTCCCTTCATGCCCCCCTTTTTCTCCTTTTCCTCTTTTTTCTTTTTTTTTGTATTTCTAGGTGATCTAATACATCGAAGCAATCAGAGTGACAGCCAGAATGAAGAAACAAAGAAACAAGTCCCAAGTAAAAGATCAGAAGAAACCTCAAGAAATGGAACTAAATGAAACAGGTATCCAACATTTCAGAGACAGAGTTAGAACATGATGATAAGAATGTTTCAGGAACTTAAGGAGGACATAAAGAAGTATACAGAAATCATAAAAACAACCAGGTAGAACTAAAGAATACAATAACTGAAATGAAGAACACACTCGAAGGAATCACCAGTAGATTAGATGAAGCAGAGGATCGGATCAGTGATTTAGAAAACAAAATAGCAGAAATCACCCACTTGGAACAACAAAAAGAAAANCAGTAGATTAGATGAAGCAGAGGATCGGATCAGTGATTTAGAAAACAAAATAGCAGAAATCACCCACTTGGAACAACAAAAAGAAAAAAGAATAAAAACAATGAAAATAGTTTAAGAGACCTGTGGGACAACATCAAGCACAACAAGATTCTCATCATAGGAATACCAGAAGGAGAAGAGAAGAAGCAAGGGATCGAGAATATATTTGAAGAAATAATGACTGAGAACTTCCTTACCCTGGTGTAGGAAATTGACATACAAGCCCAGGAAGTGCAGAGAGTTCCAAACAAGCTGAACCCAAACAAGTCCACACCAAGACACATCATAGTAAAAATGGCAAAAGTTAAAGACAAAGACAGGGTCCTAAAAGCAGCAAGAGAAAGACAGCAGGTTACATACAAAGGAACTCCTATAAGACTAACAGCTGACTTTTCTACACAAACTCTGCAGGCCAGAAGGGAGTGGCAGGAAATATTCAAAGTCACACAAAATAAAGGCCTACAACCAAGATTGCTCTACCCAGCACGACTATCACTTAAAATTGAAGGAGAGATAAAGAGCTTCTCAGAAAAGAATAAACGTAAGGAATTCATTACCACCAAGTTAGCATTGCAGGAAATGATAAAAGGGCTTTTTTAAACAGAAGAAAGGGGGAAACAAGTTAACCAGGAAGATCAGAATACAAATAACAAAATGGCAATAAATATGCACCTCGCAATAATCACTTTAAATGTGAATGGATTAAATGTTCCAATGAAAAGACATAGAGTGGCTGAGTGGATAAGAAAACAGGACCCATGCATATGCTGTTTACAAGAGACTCATCTCAGATCAAAGGACATACATAGACTGAAAGTAAAGGGATGGAATAAGATTTCACACAAATAGAAATGAGAAAAAAGCAGGAGTAGCAATAATTATTTCAGACAAAATAGACTTTAAAATGAAGACTACAATAAAAAACAAAGAAGGACACTACATAATAACAAAAGGATCAATTCAACCAGAGGACATAACCCTAGTAAACATCTATGCGCCCAACATAGGAGCTCCTAAATATATAAAACAGATTTTGACAGACATAAAGATAGAGATCAACAGCAACACCATCATAGTAGGGGACTACAACACTCTGTTGTCACCAATGGACAGATCCTCCAGACAGAAAATCAACACAGAAACAGCGGCCTTAAATGACACTTTAGAACAGCTGGATTTAATTGATATTTTTAGAGCATTTCACCCCACCCCAAAGCAAGAGAATATACATTCTTCTCAAGTGCACATGGAACATTTTCCAAGATAGACCACATGTAAGGACACAAAACCAGTCTCAATAAATTTAAGAAGATTGAAATCATATCAAGCATCTTCTCTTACCACAATGCTATAAAACAAGAGATAAATTATAAAAAGAAACTTGAAAAACACACAAATACATGGAGGCTGAATAACATGCTACTAAATAGCGACTGGGTCAAAACTGAGATCAAGGAAGAAATCAAAAGCTATCTCAAGACAAATGACAATGAAAACACAACAACTCAAATCTATGCGATGCAGCGAAAGCAGTCCTAAGAGGAAAATTCATAGCAATGCAGG
>NW_017731614.1:55289-70681 GCF_001890085.2 Hipposideros armiger | reverse complement strand
TACATCACATTAACAAAATGAAAAATAAAAATCATATGATTATATCAATAGATGCAGAAAAAGCACTTGACAAAATCCAACAGCCATTTATTATAAAACCTCTTAGCAAAGTGGGAATAGTGGGATCATATCTCAACATAATAAAGGCCATATATCATAAGCCCACAGCAAACATCATACTCAATGGGGAAAGGCGAAAAGCTTTCCCCTTAAAATCAGGAACAAGACAAGGCTGTCCACTTTCACTACTTGAATTCAATATAGTTCTGGAAGTTCTGGCCACAGCAATCAGACAAGAAAATGAAATAAAAGGCATCCAAATTGGAAAGGACGGAGTAAAATTGTCACTACATGCAGATGACATGATACTATATAGACAGAATCCCAAAGACTCCACCGAAAAACTGTTAGAACTGATACATGAATTTATTAGGGTAGCAGGATACAAAATTAACCTTCAGAAATCAGTTGCATTTGTATACACCAATAATGAACTATCAGAAGAAGAAATCAGGAAATCAATCCCATTTACAATTACTTCAAAAACAATAAAATACCTAGGAATAAATTTAACCAAAGAAGTAAAAGACCTGTACTCAGAAAATTATAAGACGTTGAAGAGAGACATCAAAGAAGATACAAATAAATGGAAATTCATACCATGTTCATGGACAGGAAGAATTAATATAGTTAAAATGTCAATACCACCTAAGACAATATATAGATTCAATGCAATTCCTATCAAACTACCAAGAAAACATTTTCCTCAGAAGTAGAACATATGATCCAAAAATTTATATGGATCCATAAAAGACCCTGAATAGCCACAGCAATCTTGAGAAATAAGAACAAAGCGGTAGGTATCACGCGACCCGACATCAAATCATACTACAAGGCTGCAATAATCAAAACAGTATGGTACTGGCATAAAAACAGACACATAGATCACTGGAACAGAATAGAGAGCCCAGCAATAAACCCATTCATATACGGTCATTTAATCTATGACATTGGAAGCAAGAATTTACATTGGAGTAAAGATAGTCTATTTAATAAATGGTGCTGGGAAAATTGGACTGACACGTGCAAAAAAATGAAAATGGGCCACCTACTTACATCATATACAAGAAGAAATTAAAAATGGATGAAAGACTTAAATGTAAGACCTGAAACCATAAAACTCCTAGAAGAAAAAAATAGGGTGTAAATTTGCAGACATTACCCTCAGTAATATTTTTACTGAGATATCCCTTCGGGCAAGGGAAATAAAAGAACAAATTAACATATGGGATTACATCAAACTTAAAAGTTTTTTCAAAGCAAAGGAAATCATCAATAAAATAAAAAGGCAACCTACTGAATGGGAGAAGATATTTGCCAATGATATATCTGATAAAGGGTTTATATCCAAAACTTATAAAATACTCATTCAACTCAACACCGAAAAACCAAACAACCCAATTAAAAAATGGGCAGAGGAAATGAAGAGGCATTTCTCTAATGAGGACATACAGATGGCCAACAGGCATATGAAAAAAGGCTCAACCTCACTAATCATTAGGGAAATGCAAATGAAAACCACAATGAGATACCACTTCACTCCGGTCAGAATGGCTATCATCAACAAATCAACAAGCAACAAGTGCTGGTGAGGCTGTGGAGAAAAGGGAACCCTGGTGCACTGTTGGTGGGACTGCAGATTGGTGCAGCCATTATGGAAATCAGTATGGGGGTATCTCAAAAAACTGGAAATGGAACTACCGTATGACCCAGCAATTCCACTCTTGGGTATCTATCCAGAGAAACCCAAGACGCTAATTCGACAAAATATATGTACCCCTATGTATATTGCAGTGCTATTCACAATAGCCAAGTCTTGGAAACAACCGAAATGCCCATCGGTAGACGACTGGATTAAGAAATTGTGGTACATTTATACAATGGAGTATTACTCTGCCATAAAGAAGAATGAAATCGTAACATTTGGGACGATACAGATGGACTTAGAGACAATTATGTTAAGTGAAATAAGTCAGTTGGAGAAACACAAATACCATATGATTTCACTCATATGTGGAATCTAAAAAACTGAATGGGCAAGGAAAGTGAACAGAGGCGGTCTCAGAGATGTGGGGGTGGAGCTGATGGCTGTTGGTTGGGGGAGTGGGGATGAGGGAGAGAGGGAGGGGGCTGGATAGCATAAATACGCAGCTGCAGTGTTGCCATGGGAATATGGGGGACAGTTCGAGGAATGTAATTGATAATGTTGTGAATATTTTCTAGGGTGTCAGGTGGTCACATTTCTTGCATCTTGGATGGGGAAGAGGCTTGATCACTGCACTGTACACCTGAAGCTGAAGTTGTATAATATTGTATGTCAACTATAAGTGAATATGTATATATATAGTCATGGGACGTGGAGTATAGTGTTCTAGTGAAGTCAAGGGATATGTAATAGATATGTATGATATTGGGGGGAAATGGGTGGTGGATTGGGGGAGGGGGGTTGTCACTTGGAGGGGTAAAAAGTATAACTATTGCACTGTGTTGTACAGCTGAAACTAATTCTAAAAACTGTGTATTTCATAACAAAAAATTTTTTAATAAAAAAAACAAAAAAATATAACCCTGTACCGGGGCTGAGGGACCTAATCCAGAAGTGGAAAAACTGCTGCATCATCCTTAACTAGGATGGACCAACAAATATCAGCACCCTCCCCATTTCTGCCCCCGAAAAAGCTCGGCTATATGTTAACCAGCTAGTGCTGCCAGACTGGTTCACAATGTCTCTCCCAACAGAGGGGACAGCTCTTGTCCACCTACTCCCGCTTTCAAGTACTTCCTTTGTCAGTCTCCCTTAACATCCTGTTGCGCCCACTCTGGGCGTCCGAAGAGGCAGCCATGTCACTAAACACACTGAACCTATCCCGAACCCTATGCCCGTCCCTTACCCCAGCCCTAAAAAATAACTATCCCACCTCAGGGAACCCTAAAAACCTGTCCCTAACACCTTGCCTCTAAAACCTTAACGCTACACACACCTCTCCATCACACCCTGTTTCGAACCCAAAATAAACGAAGAGTATCACCACCTAAACCCTCAGAGTGTCCTCCACAATCCAAAAAGAGCCCTTTCCCGCCGCTATGCCCACCAACCCAAACATAAAACACAACCCTGTGCCGCAGCTGAGGGACTCAACCCAGAAGTGGAAAAAGTGCTGCGTCATCCTTAGCTAGACTGGCCCAACACACTTCAGCGCCCTCCCTGTTTCTGCTCCCGCAAAAGCGCGGCTACATGTAAACCAACTAGTGCTGCCAGACTGGTTCACAACTTCTCTCCCAAAAAAGAGGACAGCTCCTGTCCACCAATCCCCGCTTTCGAGTACTTCCCTTGTCGGTCTCTCTTAACTTACCGTCGCGCCCACTCCTGGCGGTCCGACGAGGCAGCAATCTCTCTAAACACACTGAAATTGTCCAGAACTCTAAGCCCGTCCTTTTCCTAAACCCTAAAAAATAAATATCCCACCTCAGCGAACCCTAAAAACCTGTCCCTAACACCTTGTGTCTAAAACTTTAACGCTGCACATACCTCTCCCTCACACCCTGTTTCGAACACAAAAAATCCCGAGTATCCCCTCACCTGAACCCTAAGAACGTCCCCCACAATCCAAACACTACCACTACCCCACCACTATGCCCCCCAAACCCAAACATAAAACATACCCTGTGCCGGGGCTGAGAGACCCAACTTGGAAGTGGAAAAAGTGCTCCATCATCCTTAGCTAGGCTGGCCGAACACAACTCAGTGCCCTTCCCATTTCTGCCCACCACAAAAGCGTGGCTATATGTAAACAAACCAGCGCTGCCAGACTGGTTCACAACTTCCCTCCCAACAGAGGGTACAGCCCTTGTCCACCTGCCCCCGCTTTTGAGGACTTGCTTTGTCTGTCTCACTTAACTTGCTGTTGAGCCCAAGCCGGGAAGACCGACGAGGCAGCCATTTCACTAAACACACTGAACCTGTCCTGAAACCTAAGCCCGTCCCTTACCCCAACCTTAAAAAATAACTATTCAACTCAGCGAACCCTAAAAACCTGTTCTTAACACCTTGCCTCTAAAATCTTAAAGCTACACACACCTCTCCATCACACCCTGTTTCAAACCCCCCCAAAATTAAGAGTATCTCCTCACCTGAACCCTCAGGATGTCCACCCACAATCCAAACACAAGGCCTTCCCCACCGCTATGCCCCCCAACCCCAAACACAAAACATAACCCTGTGCCAGGGCTGAGGGACCCAACCCGGAAGTGGAAAAAGTGCTGCGTCATCCTTAGCTAAGCTGGCCCAGCACACCTCAGTGTCCTCCCCGTTTCTGCTCTCGCAAAGCGCGGCTACATGTAAACCAACTGCTGCTGCCAGACTGGTTCACAACTTCTCTCGCTACAGAAGGGACAGCTCTAGTCCACCTGCCCCCGCTTTCGAGTACTTCCTTTGTCTGTCTCATTTAAATTCCAGTCGCGCCCACTCCTGGTGGTCCGATGAAGCTGCCATGTCACTAAACACACTGAAAGTGTCCCGAACCCTAATCTCGTCCCTTATAACAACCGTAGAATACAAATATCCTACCTCAGGGAACCCTAAAAACCTGTCCCTAACACCTTGCCTCTAAAACCTTACGCTACATACACCTCTCCCTTACACCCTGTTTCGAACCAAAAAAATCCTAAGAGTATCCCCTCACCTGAACCCTAAAAATGTCCCCCACAATAAAAAAACTATCGCTACCCCGCCCCTATGCTCCCCAACCCCGAACATAAAACATAACCCTATGCGGGGACTGAGGGACCCAAACTAGAAATGGAAAAAGTGCTGCGTCATCCTTAGCTAGGCTGGCCCAACACACCTCAGCGCCCTCCACGTTTCTGCCCCTGCAAAAGCGCGGCTATATGTAAATGAACCAAGGCTGCCAGACTGGTTCACAACTTCTCTCCCATCTGAGGGGACAGCTCTTGTCCACCTGCCCCCGCTTTCGAGTACTTTCTTTGTCTGTCTCATTTAACTTCCCATCGCGCCCAAGCCGGGGGGTTCAACGAAGCAGCCATGTCACTAATCACACTGAACCTGTCCTGAACCCTAAGCCTGTCCCTTACCCCAACCCTAGAAAACAACTATCCCACCTCAGCGAACCCTAATAACCTGTCCCTAACACCTTGCTTCTAAAACCTTAAACGCTACACACACCTCTCCCTTACACCCTCTTTCGAAATAAAAAAATCCTAAGAGTATCCCTTCACCTGAACCCTAACGATGTCCCCCACAATCCAAACACTAGCCCTACCATGCCCCTATGCCCCCCAATGCCAAACATAAAACATAATCCTGTACTGGGGCTGAGGGTCCCAACCTGGAATTGGAATATGTGCTGCATCATCCTTAGTTAGGGATCCGAACACACCTCAGCGCCCTCCCCATTTCAGCCCCCGCAAAACCACAGCTCTATGTAAATGAACCAGTGATGCCAGACTGGTTGACAACTTCTATAGCAACACAGGAGACAGCTCTTGTCCACCTGCCTCCACTTTCGAGTAATTCCTTTGTCGGTCTCACTTAACATCCCATCTCACCGACTCTGGGCGTCCGACGAGGCAACCATGTCACTAAACACACTGAACCTGTGCCGAACCCTAAGCCCGTCCCTTACCCCAACCCTAGAAAACAACTATCCCACCTCAGGGAACCCTAAAAACCTGTTGCTAACCCGTTGCCTCTTAAGTCTTATTGCTACACACACCTCTCTCTTATACCCTGTTTCGATCCCTAAAAATCCTAAGAGTATCCCCACACCTCAACCCTAACAATGTCCCCACAGTCCAAACACTATTCTACCCCGCCCCGATGCCCACCAACCCCAAACAAAAAACAGCCTGGTACCAGGACTGAGGGACCAAACCGGAAGTGGAAAAAGTGCTGCGTCATCCATAGCTAGGATGGCAAAACACAGCTCAGCGCCCTCCCCTTAGCTGACCCCGCAGTAGCGAGACTCTTTGCAAATGAACCAGTGCAGCCAGACTTGTTCACAACTTCTCTCCCAACAGAGGGGACACCTCTTGTCCACCTGCATTTGCTTTTGAAGACTAACTTTGTCTGTCTCACTTAACTTCAGGTTGCGCCAAAGACGGGCGGTTCAATGAAGCAGTCATGTCAATAAACACACTGAGCTGTCGGGAACCCTAAGCGTGTCCCTTACCCAACCCTAGAAAACAACTATCCCACCTCAGCGAACCCTAAAATCCTGTCCCTAACCCCTTGCCTCTCAAAACTTAACGCTACACACACCTCTCCCTTACACCCTGTTTCAAACCCAAAAAATCCTAATACTATCCCCTCATCTGAACCCTAAGAATGTCCCCCACAATCCAAACACTGTCACTACCCCACCCCCATGACCCCACCACAAACATAAAACATAACCCTGTGCCGGGGCTGAGGGACCGAAAGCAGAAGGGGAAAAAGTGCTGCATCATCCTTAGCTAGGCTGGCCCAACACACCTCAAACCCTCCCCGTTTCTGCCCCAGCAAAAGCGCGGCACTTTGTAAATGAACCAGTGCTGCCATACTGGTCCACAACTTCTCTCCCAACAGAGGGGACAGGTCTTGTCCACCTGCCTTTGCTTTCAAGGACTTCCTTTGTCTGTCTCACTTAAGTTCCCGTCGTGCCCAAAACGGGTGGTTCAACGAAGAAGCCATTTCAATAAACACACTGAATCTGTCCCAAACCCTAAGCCCATCTCTTACCCCAACCCTAGAAAACAACTATCCCACCTAGGAAACCCTAAAACCTGTCCCTAACACCTTGCCTCTAAAACCTTAAGGCTACACACACCTCTCCCTTACACCCTGTTTTGAACCCAAAAAATCCTAAGAGTATCCCCTCACCTGAACCCTAACAATGTCCTCCAAAATCCAAACGAAAGCCGTACTCCGCAACTATGGCCGCCAATCACAAACATAAAATATACCCCTGTGCCGGGCCTGAGGGACCCAACCCAGAAGTGGAAAAAGGGTTGCGTCATCCTTAGCTAGGCTGGCCCAACACACCTCAGCGCCCTCCCCGTTTCTGCTCCCGCCAAAACGCGGCTATATGTAAACGAACTAGTCCTGCCAGACTGAGTCACAACCTCATTCCAAAAGAGGGAACCCCTCTTGTCCACCTGCCCCCACTTGGGAGGACTTCCTTTGTCGGTCTCCCTTAACTTCCCGTCGCGCCCTCTCCGGGCGGTCCAACGAGGCAGCCATGTCACTCAACACATTGAACCTGTCCTGAACCCTAAGCCCGTTCCTTACCACAACCCTAGAAAACAACTATCCCACCTCAGGGAACCCTAAAAACCTGTCCCTAACACCTTGCTTTTAAAATCTTAACGCTACACACACCACTCCCTTACACCCTGTTTCAAACTCTAAAAATCCTAAGAGTATCCCCTCACCTGAACCCTAAGAATGTCCCCCACAATGCAAACACAATCCCTACCCCGCCTCTATTCCCCGGAACCCCAAACATAACACATAACTGTGTGCCAGGGCTGAGGGATCCAACCCGTAAGTGGAAAAAGTGCTGCATCATGCTTACCTAGGCTGGCCCAACACACTTCAGCACCCTCCCCGTTTCTGCGCCCCTAGAAGTGTGGCTATATGTAAATGAACCAGTGCTGCCAGGCTGGTTCACAACATCTCTCCCAACAGAGGGAACCCCTCTTGTCCACCTGCCCCCGCTTTGGAGGACTTTCTTTGTTGGTCTCCCTTAACTTCCCGTTGCACCCACTCAGGGCGGTCCAACAAGGCAGCTATGTCCCTAAACACACTGAAACTGTCCCGATCCCTAAGCCCATCCCTTACCCCATCCCTAGAAAACAACGATCCCACCTCAGCGACCCTAAAAACCTGTCCCTAACACCTTGCCTCTAAATCGTTAACGCTACACACACCTCTCCCATACACCCTGTTTCAAACCAAAAAAAAAATCCTAAGAGTATCTGCACACCTGAATCCTAAGTATGTCCCCCACCATCCAAACACTATCCCAACTGGTTCCTATGCCCTGGAACACCAAATATAAAACATAACCCTGTGCCAGGGCTGAGGGACCCAACCCAGAAGTGGAAAAAGTGCTGCCTCATCAATAGCTAGGCTGGCCCAACGCACCTCAGCGCCCTCTCCGTTACTACCCCCGCAAAAGCGCGGCTATATGTAATTGAAACAATGTTGCCAGACTGGTTCACAACTTCTCTCCCAACAGAGGGGACATCTTTGTCCACCTTCCGCGCTTTCGAGTACTTCCTTTGTCGGTCTCCCTTAACTTCCCGTCACGCCCACTCCGGGCGGACCGAGGAGACATTCATGTCACTAAACACACTGAACCTGTCCTGAACCCTAAGCCCGTCCTTTACCCCCAGCCATAGAAACAACTATCCCACCTCAGCGAACCCTAAAAACCTGTCCCTAACACCTTGCCTCTAAAACCTTAACGCTACACACACCTCTCCTTTACATCCTGTTTTGAAACCAAAAACTCCTAACAGTACCCACACACTTGAACCCTAAGTAATTCTCTCACAATCCAAACACTATCCCTATGCTGCCTATATGCTCCCGAACGCCAAACATAACACATAACCCTGTTCCCGGGCTGTGGGATCCAACATGGAAGTGAAAATGTGCTGCATCATCCTTAATTACGCTGTCCCATCACACCTCAGCACCCTCTCTGTTTGTGTCCCCATAAAAGGGCGGCTATATGTAATCGAGCCAGTGCTGCCATACTGGTTTACAACTTCTCTCCTAACAGAGGTGTTAGCTCTTGTCCACCTACCCCCGCTTTTTGTACTTCCTTTGTCGGTCTCTCTTAACTTCCTGTCATGCCCACTCCGGTCAGACCGATGAGGCAGCCATGTCTTCAACAAACTGAACCTGTCCCGAACCCTAAGCCCGTCCCTTACCCCAACCCTGGAAAACAACTATCACACCTCAGGGAACCTTAAAAACCTGTCCCTAACACCTTGCCTCTAAAACCTTAACGTTACACACACCTCTCCCTTACTCCCTGTTTCAAACCCAAAAAATCCCAAGAGAACCCCCCCACCTGAACCCTAACAATGTCCCATACAATCCAACACTAGCCCTACCCCGCCACCATGCCCCCCATCCCCAAACATATAATATAACCCTGTGCTGGGGCTAAGGAAACGAAACTATAAGTGGAAAAAGTGCTGCGTCATCCTTAGCTAGGCGGGCTGGACACACCTCAGTGCCCTCCCCTTTTGTGCCCTCAGAAAAGCGCAGCTATATGTACATGAACTAGTGCTGCCAGACTGGGTCACAATTTCTCTCTCAACAGAGGGAACCCCTCTTGTCCACCTGCCCCTGCTATGCAGGACTTCCTTTGTCGGTCTCCCTTAACTTCCCGACGCGCCCACTCCGGGCGGTCCGACGAGGGCTTCATATCACGAAACACACTGAAGCTGTCCTGAACGCTAAGCCTGTCCCTTACCTCAACCCTAGAACACAACTATCCCATCTCTGCGAACCCTACAAACCTGTCCCTAACACCTTGCCTCTAAATCCTTAATGCTGCACACACATCTCCCATACCCTCTGTTTCGAACCCAAAAAATCCTAAGGGTGTACCCTCACCTGAACCCTAAGTATGTCCCCCACAATCGAAACACTACCCCTACCCCACCCTTATGGCCTGGAACACCAAACATAACACATAACCCTGTGCCAGGGCTGAGGGACACAACCGAGAAGTGGGAAAATTGCTGCGTCATCCTTAGCTAGGCTGGGCCAACACACTTCAGCGCAGTCCCCGTTTCAGAACTCGCAAAAGCGGGGCTACATGTAAACGAACCAGTGCTGCCAGACTGGTTCACAACTTCACTCCCAACAGAGGGGACAGCTCTTTTCCACCTGCCCCTGCTTTCGAGTACTTCCTTTGTTGGTCTCCCTTAACTTCCCGTTGCGCCCATTCCGGGCGGACCGACGAGGCAGCCATGTCACTAAACACATTGAACCTGTACCGAACCCTAACCCCGTCCTTTACCCCAAACCTAGAAAACAACTAGCCCACCTCAGCGAACCCTAAAAACCTGTCCCTGACACGTTGACTCTAAAACCTTAACGCTACACACACCATTCCTTTACATCTTTTTTGGAACCCCAAAACTACTAAGAGGACCCCCACACCTGAACCCTAAGTAATTCCTCCACACTCCAAACACTATCCCTATGCTGCCTCTATGACCCCGAACCCCAAACATAACACATAACCCTTTGCCGGGTCTGAGGGACCCAATCTGGAAGTGGAAAAAGTGTTGCGTCATCCTTAGCTAGCCTGTCCCAACACACCTCAGCGCCCTCCCCGTTTGTGCCCCTGGAAAAGGGCGGCTATATGTAATCAAACCACTGCTGCCAGACTGGTTCACAACATCTCTCCCAACAGAGGGAACCCCTCTTGTCCACTAACCCTCGCTTTGGAGGACTTTCTTTGTCGGTCTCCCTTAACTTTCGCTCGCACCCACTCCGGGCCTTTTGACAAGGCAGCCATGTAACAACACACTGAAACAGTCCTGAACCCTAAGCCCGTCCCTTACCCCAACCCTAGAAAACAATGACCCCACCTCAGTGACCCTAAAAACCTGTCCATAACACCTTGCTTCTAAATCCTTAATGCTACACACACCTCTCCCATACACCCTGTTTCAAACCAAAGAAAAATTCTAAGAGTATCCACTCACCTGGACCCTAAGTATGTCCCCCACAATCCAAACACTATCCCAACCGGACCCTATGCCCCAGAACACCAAACATAACACATAACCCTGTGCCAGGGCAGAGGGACCCAACCCAGAAGACAAAAAGTGCTGCGTCATACTTAGCTAGGCTGGCCCAATGCACCTCAGCGTCTTCCCCGTTTCTGCCCCCGCAAAAGCGCGGCTACTGTAAACGGACCAGTGCTGCTAGACTAGTTCACATCTACTCTCCCAACAGAGGGGACAGCTCTTTTCCACCTGCCCCCGTTTTCGAGTACTTCCTTTGTCGGTCTCACTTAACTTCCCGTCGCACCCACTCCAGGTGGACTGACGAGGCAGCTTTGTCACTAAACACACTGAACCTGTACTGCACCCTAAGCCTGTCCCTTACCCCAACCCTAGAAAACAACTATCTCACCTCAGCGAACCCTAAAACCTATCCCTGACACCTTGCCTCTAAAACCTTAACGTTACACACACCTCTCCCTTACCTCCTCTTTCGAAATCAAAAACTCCTAAGAGTACCCCCACACCTGAACCCTAAGTAATTCCCCCACAATCCAAACACTAGCCCTATGCCGCCTCTATGCCCCAGAACCCACAAACATAACACATAACCTGTGCCGGGCTGAGGGACCCAAACCGGAAGTGAAAAAAGTGCTGCATCATCCTTAGCTAGGCTGGCCCAACAAACCTCAGCGCCCTCCCCATTTCGGCCCCCAGAATAGCGCGGCTATATGTAAACGAAGCAGTGCTGCCAGAATGGTTAACAAAATCTCTTCCAAGAGGGGACAGTTTTGGGGCACCTGCTCCCGCTTTCGAGTATTTCCTTTGCCGGTCTCAGCTGTTTTCCGTCGCAACCACTCCGGGCGGTCTGACGAGGCAGCCATGTCCCTGAAAACAGTGAACCTGTCCAGAACCCTAACACCGTCCCTAACCCCAACCCTAAAAAATAACTATCGCACCTCAGCAAACCCTAAAAAACTGTCCCGGAAACCTCCTTGCCTCGAAAAGCTTAATGCTACACACACTTCTCCCTTACACCTTGTTTTGAACCCCAATAATCCTAAGATTATGCCCTCCCCGGAACCCTCAGAATGTTCGCCACTTTCCAAACACTCGCAGTACACTGCCCTTATGCCCCCCCCCCAATCCCAAACATAAAGTATAATCCTGTGCCGGGGTTGAGGGACCCAACCCTGAAGTGGAAAAAGTGCTGTGTCATCCTTAGCTAGGCTGTCCCAAAACACCTCAGTGCCCTCCCTGTTTCTGCCCTGCTTTAGCGCGGCAATATGTAAATGAATCTGTGCTGCCAGAATGGTTCATAACGTCTCTCCCAAGAGGTGACAGTTTTGGGACACCTGCTCTTGCTTTCGAGCATTCCCTTTGCCAGTCTCCCGTAACTTCCCGTCGAGCCCACTCCGGGCAGTCCCACAAGGCAGCCATGTCCCTGAAAACACTATAGCTGTCCCAAACCCGAACACCGTCCCTGACCCCCCAACCCTAAAAAATAACTATCACACCACACCGAACCCTAAAATCCTGTCCCGAACACCTCCTTGCCTCGAAAAGCTTAATGCTACACACACCTCTCCCTTACACCTTGTTACGAACCCGAATAATCCTAAGAGTATCCCCTCCCGGGAATCCTCAGAATGTCCCCAAATATCCAAACACTCGCCTTACACTGCCCTTATGTCCCCCATACCCAAACATAAAGCATAACCTTGTGCCGGGGCTGAGGGACCGAACCCGGAAGTGGAAAAAGTGCTGTGTCATCGGTAGCTAGGCCGGCCCAACACACCTCAGCGCCCTCCCCGTTTCGACCCCCGGAAAAGCGCGGCTATATGTATACGAACCAGTGCTGCCAGAATGGTTTACAACGCCTCTCACAAGAGGGGATAGTTTTGGGGCACCTGCTCCCGCTTCGAGTATTTCCCTTGCCGTTCTCAGTAGTTTCCTGCCCAATGTGGGCAGTCCCACGAGGCAGCCATGTCCCTGAAAACACTGAAGTTCTCCCAAACCTGAACACTGTCCCTGACCACAAATCTAAAAAGTAACTATTGCACTTCAGCGAACACTAAAAACCTATCCCTATACCTCCTTACCTCGAAAAGCTTAATGCTACACACACCTCTCTCTTACACCTTGTTACAAACCCCAATAATCCTAAGAGTACCCCGTCCCCGGAACCCTCAGAATGTCCCCCACAATCCAAACTCTCACTCTACCCTGTCCTTATGCCACCCAAACCCAAACATAAAGCATAACCCTATGCCGGGGTTGAGGGACCCAACTCGGAAGTGGAAAATTTGCTGCGTCATCCTTAAGTAGGCTGGCCCAAAAGACTTCAGCGACCTCCCGGTTTTGCCCCAGGAAAAGCGCGGCATACGTAAATGAACCAGTGTTGCCAGAATGGTTCACACCATCTCTCCCTAGAAGGACAGTTTTGGGGCACCTAATCCCGCTTTCGAGCATTTCCTTTGCCGGTCTCCCGAAACTTCCCATCAAGCCCACTGCGTGTGGTCCCATGAGTCAGCCATGTCCCTGAAAACACTATAGCTGTTCCGAAGCCGAACACTGTCACTGACCCCAAACCTAACAAATAACTATCACACCTCAACGAACCCTAAAAACCTGTCCCTGTACCTCCTTGCATCGAAAAGCTTAATGCTACACCCAGCTCTCCCTTGCACTTTGTTATGAACCCCAATAATCCGGAGTATCCCATCCCCGGAACTCTCAGAATGTCCCCCACTATCCAAACACTCGCCCTACCCTGTCCTTATGCCTCCCAACCCCAAACAAAGCACAACCCTGTGCTGGGGTTGAGGGACCCATCCCGGAAGTGGAAAAAGTGCTTTGTCATCCTTAGCTAGGCTGGCCCAACACACCTCAGCGCCCTCCTCATTTCGACCGCCAGAAAAACGCAGCTATATGTAAATGAACCAGTGCTGCCAGAATGCTTCATAACGTCTCTCCCAAGAGGGGACAGATTTGGGGCACCTGCTCCTGCTTTCGAGTATTTCCTTTGCCGGTCTCCCATAACTTCCCGTCGCGCCCACTCCGGGCAGTCCCACGAGGCAGCCATGTCCCTGAAAACACTGAAGCTCTCCTGAACCCGAACACCGTACCTGACCCCAGCCCTAAAAAATAACTATCGCACCTCAGCGAACCCTAAAAACCTGTCCCTATAACTCCTTGCCTCGAAAAGCTTAATGCTACACACACCTCTGCCTTACACCTTATTACGAATCCCAATAATCCTAACAGTATCCCTTCCCCGGAACCTCAGAATGTCCCCCATAATCCAAACACTGACTCTACCCTGTCCTTATGCCACCCAACCCCAAACATAAAGCATAACCCTGTGCCGGAGCTGAGGGAACCAACCCGGAAGTGGAAAAAGTGCTGCCTCATCCTTAGCTAGGCTGGCCCAACACACCTCAGCGCCCTCCCCCTTTCAGACCCCCCAAAATTGTGGTTATATGTAAACTAACCAGTGCTGCCAGAATGGTTTACAATGCCTCTCCCAAGAGGGACAGTTTTGGGGCATCTGCTCCCGCTTTCGAGCATTTCTTCCTACGGTCTCAGTAGTTTTTGTCGTGCGCATTCCGGGCAGACCGTCGAGGCAGCCTTGTCTTTGAAAACACTGAACCTGTCCCGAACCCGAACACCGTCCTACTCCTCTGGCCTGGCAGTTGTCCCTTGAGGAAGTTAAGTAATTAAGGAGGCAGTACCAACATCACATCCAGAAATGGTCGCCTCCTGACCCCGTCAACACCAAGCTCCCCACGTTTCTGGCAAATGCTCTGTGAGCTCAGGGTCCTGCCATTACCTGCACCATGCCCTTGGCCTGGGACTCCCATTTTCCCCTCTCTCCACAGGGATACATGTTACCTACCTCTAATCTTCAAACCGGCCTCAAATGCCACCCCCTCCAGCCTCAAGTCCACTTAAAACCAATCTCTCCCTCGTTGGGCGTTTGGAATGTTACCACATCCTAGCTTGCCTCTTTCCTGCCTCACCGGGCATTCTCTCCGGTTCCCCTGATATCTCCCGCATCTGGCCTAGTACCTCTGCTATGAAGGGCCTGCTGAGTAAGGTTAAGTGTCCAGATGATTGGTAAAACAGACTAGGGGTAGGGTGTCCTGGTCCTCTACTATTTGCTTAAGCTCACGTTTTTACAATTAGTTCCTATGAAAAAATCATCTCAATCCTTTCAACTATAGAGCAAACTCCCATTCTCTTATCCCTAGGTTGCCAACTCACAAACCAAAATGAATTACTCACCTGGAAAAATCACAAACTGCTCCGTGGTCTATTAGTTTTTTCAGGACAGATGCCCACAGGACAAGATCTGAAGGTTTAGTTTTATTTAATCTCTCCTACCATCTGAGATTCATACTTGAGGCTCAAAAAGCCCAAATCCCACACACCTGGCTCTGGAAGCTATTCACAAACTACTTTCAAACTTCAAGGTACATCTCACCTTCTCCAAGATAAAAGGTGTCAGGGGACAAAAAACAAAACTCCATCAACCAAGCAGGTGAGAAAGCAGACGCGAACAGGCCGGGGAGGGT
>NW_017731614.1:51546-54217 GCF_001890085.2 Hipposideros armiger | reverse complement strand
AGATTCTTCCACAATCTAACCACTACCCTCTAGTCCTCTGAGCACTCCTATCCCCAGTAGCTTGGTCAGCCAAGACTCACCTCTTCAGGAAAGTGACAACCACAGAAGTGGCTGTCTCAGGGTTACTGCCATGTTTATGCTTCCTGTTCTTCTTAGCTTCTGAATAAACACCAAGCTTGTTCTTCTGTAGATGTTCTCTCTGCTGCAGAAAGTAAAAGCATTGAGACTCACAAGAAGCATATTCACACCCTGTATTCACACCCTACTTGACAGTTTACAAAATACTCATATTCGACATTTGAATGAATGCCACAACAACCCTACAAGGTGTTGTAATACTCATTTCAGGACTGCCGAAATGTACATATAACATAGTTTTTTTTTTTTAAAAAGGCAATCGTGGAATTTAAATTCAGGGGTTATGCCATAAATTAGTGGCTTCCAGGGGGGCAAAATCAGAGGCAGAGGTGGAAAAGGAAACATTTAAGTGATCAGACACGCGGGTCCTTACTTATACATCTGTTCGAGATGCACACCGGTACGTCTCAAACTCTGACATCAATGTAACCCAAGGGCAGAAGGCAGCCAAACACACCCCCCTAGTGAATTTGGGATGGTAACAAAGAAAAGTCAACTCAAGCACCATTTCAGAGAGGAGTCTATTAAAATCTTGCAAATCTATGTAAACGTCATCTTTAAGTATACTGATATAAAAGGGTTTTTCTCTCTCAAGAGACTCCAGAAAAACTGATGCTTCAGTCCCATTTTTATCCTGTGGCACTGAGAGGCTCCTTGGTTTAGATGATGACTTGGCGAAGATTCCCAGCTGTGAACCACAGGTTCACGGGATCCGCTCCACAAAGGATCAATACATCTCACAACAAAGAGCGCTGAACTGAGGGCCAATTTGGTCTCAGGATCATAGCACATGATTAGACCGTGAAGTAGAGAACTCAAATGAAAAATGAGAAACTCTCTCTGGGAAGTAGAAATGGGAGAAAACCAAACAAAACACATACTCCCCATAGCCACCCAGAGATGTGGTCAACATTTTCAGGTCACAGGTGAAAGGGAGGCTTTTTACGCTGTCAGCGTCTAAAGGATGGGGTACAGTCTACAGTAAGCCTGAAACCTCTCTGACCTAGGTCCCATAGTCCAGAGGCCCCTTCAAGCTGCAAAGCTGTGCTGCGACCACAGAAAACGGAAAGGGAGTGAAAAACACTAGGGGACTAGGTCGTTGAACACCCGCTTCGCAGCTGGAAAGACGGTTCCCAGGGTCATTGTGAGGTAACTACATATTCCACTCTTCCCTATGGAGGCCCGCTTCGCCACTCCAGCCATGGGGGAAGGGAGCACAGGGCCCCTGGACCCAGGTCCTTAGCAATTCGGAGTCCAGGGAGCCTACGGAGGTCAGGAAGCCCAAGAGGTCGCCCTTGGGCGGCAAGGAAGCTAGGGCTGAGCCGGGAGTTCCGGGGCTTACCAGCCCAAAGTCACCCAGGATCAAAGAGCCAGGGCGGGGACTGGGCTGCTGGGGTGGGGGCTACTGGTTAGAAGATTTTGGTGGGGAGCCAACGGGTCCAAGGGAGCTGCGACCCGGCACGATTTACCTTTCTCTTGCCCCGGCCAATTTCTTCCGTAGTGTTTCTTCTGACATCTGGGGTCACGGGGGAGGGGAAGGCGGGACCATTAGAGAACCCAACACCCGGTTCAGAGTACTTCCAGCGACCACTGCGCAACTGTGAGGCTGAGCCAGAAAGGAGGAGCCGGGGGGTGCTAGGCAGCAGCGGTGTGGGCGTGGCCTAAATTCTCTAATACCATTGGTCGATGAGAAAGGCATCACAATGAAAGGTGCAGCCGCTCTCTCCTCCGCTGTCAGGGAGGGGAGGGGTGGGGCCTTATCGCTCAGGTTGCGTGCAGCCTGCTGTGTGAAGGTTCCTGGGCTCTGGCACAGGATTCTGATGAACCAGCGGACCTGAGAGACCACATGCCCACCCTTGTCCTGGACCCTCCTGCACAGAAACCCACCCCACCCCCTTGAAACGGGTCCCGGATCCCAGGTTTCAGGAGATGGGCTAGGACTGGACAGCAGGGAGAAAGCACATCCCCTTCACCATCCCTTTCCTGACTACCATAGGTCTGTCCCAGACTTTCTCGTCCCAGAGATCACCCCCAGAGACCCCGACCCAGTCTATGCACGCCATCCTATCAGAATCTCTTTCCTCAAGGATCTCTATCCTGATCCCCGGAACATATCTGTCTGCTTCTCGACTGGATCCAGTCCCGGTAGCTCCTACTTCCCAAACTCCTCCAACACCCCCACAGTTCCCTTTCTTCCCGGGGCAGACTCTAGGTCCAATCAGCCATTTTTCCTTCGGATTCCTCTTCAGGACTCAACAAGGACTTTCCAAAAGGTGCGGCCGGGCCTTCTGGTCCCCTTGGGGCCCCCTTACCCTCCACCGTGTAAGCCACTGCTGCTCCTAGTGGTCCTCTTCATCCCTACAGCAGCTGACCCATCCCAAGCCCTCTTCAATGTTTCCCCCTAGCGACCTTCTGAGAAACTCCAGGTTATTTCTCAGCCCTTCCCCTTCTTTTTTCCTGTGCCCAACTAAGCTTCAAAGAAGAAGCAGTGTCCTGTCTTTGTCAGTGGCACCCCAGGCTCTGCAAGTGGGCT
>NW_017731614.1:45099-49991 GCF_001890085.2 Hipposideros armiger | reverse complement strand
GAAAAACTCAGTAAAGTGGAATAGAGGGAACATACCTCAACATAAGAAAAACGTTGTATGACAAACCTAGGGCTAACATGATTCTCAACAGGGAAAAGCTAACAGCATTCTCCGTAAGATCAGGAATAAAAGAAGGATGCTGTGTCTCACCACTTTTATTCAACATAGTATTCTAACTCTTGGCCACAGCCATCAGACAAGAAAATGAAATAAAAGGCATCCAAATGGGAAAGGAGGAAATAAAACTGTCATTATTTGTAGATGACACGACACTATATAGAGAGAACCTGAATGATTCCACCAAAAAAACTATTTGAGCTAATAAGTGAATTCAGTAAATTAGCAGGATACAAAGTTAATATTCAGAAATTGGTTGCATTTTATTACATGAATAGTGAACTGACAGAAAGGGTCATTAAGGTAACAATCTTCTTTACAATGACATTTTTTTAAAAAAGAGAAGCTACTTAGGAATACATTTAATCAGAGTTAAAAGACCTGTACTTGGAAAACTATGAAGACACTGAAGAAAAGAATGAAAGTAGATACAAATAAATGGAAGTGTATACCATACTTATGAATAGGAAGAACTACCACCATTAAAATTCCATACGACCGAAAGCAGTCTAGACATTCCATGCAATCCCTATCACATACCAATGACATTTTTTCACAGAAATGGAACACATAATTTTAAAATGTATATGGAACCACAAAAGACCCTGAATAACCACAGCAATTTTGGGAAAGACGACTCAAGTTGGTGGTTCCACGTTACTTGATAGCAAACCATGCTAAAAGGCTCTAGGAATCAAAATAACATGGTACTGACATTAAAACCGACACATAGATGAATGGAACAGAACAGCCAGCCAAGAAATAAACCCACGCCTATATGGCCATTTAATCTATGACCATACAGAATATAAGAATATACAACTGGGGAAATGACAGTCTCTTCAATAAATGGTGTTGGAAAAACTAGACAGATACATGCAAAAAGATACATGAAACTAGCCCACCTTCTTACACCGTATACAAGAATAAACTCAAAACTGAGTAAAGACTTAAAAGGAAGACCCGAAACCATAAAACTCGTAGCAGAAAATAGAGGCAGTAAATTCTCTGACGTTACCCTCAGTGGTATTTTATTTCTGATATATCTCCTTGGGCAAGGGCAGTAGAAGAAAAAACAAACAAATGAGACTACAGCAAACTAAAAAGGTTTTGCATAGCAAAGGAAACCATCAAGAAAATGAACAGAGGGCTGGCCAAGTGGCGCGTTGGTTAGGAGTTGGCTTGGGAGCGCCAGCTCTGAGCAGCAGCAGGGCCCCGGTTCAGATCTCACATGAGGACCAGTGACACTGCGCCCTCTATCGCTAAGATGGTGAACAACAGCTTGACCTGAAGCTGGGCTGCCGGGAGTCTCTGGCCACTGAGTAGGCAGGCAGCAGTGGGGATGGCCAGTAGCTGGCCTGAGCTTTCGTGAGCTGCCATGAGCCACCGTGAGCTGCCCTCCAATGGCCGGTGAGCGATCTGCCTCGCCCAGGAAGAGCGCAATGATCACAATACCAACATGGGCCAATGAAGTGATGTCCTCCACAACTAGATTGAAGAACAAAAAGACAGCAACTTGTTTGTTCCCCTTTCCCAATTCCCCAATAAAATCTTTAAAGGAAAACCAAACAACAAAGACACTACTATATGGGATTAAGATATTCGCCCATGATACATCTGAGAAGGGGTTAATATCCACAACTTACAAAGATCTCCTACTACTCAACACTGAAGAAACAAACGATAACATTTAAAACTGGGGAGAGGACCTGAATAGACATTTCTCCAAAGAGGAAATACAGATGGCCAACAGACATGTGAAAAGATGCTCAATGTCACTAATCATATCTCTGATGAGAGAAATGCAAATTAAAACCACAACGAGATATCACCTCACACCTGTCAGGATGGTTATCATCAATAAAGCAACAAACAGCAATTCTCTGCAAGGATGTAGAGAAAGGGAAACCCTTGTACAACGTTGGTGGGATTGCAAATTGGTGCAACCACTATGGAAAACTATTTGGAAGTTCTTCAAAAACTTAAAAAAAGAAGTGTCTTATGACCCAGTCATTCCACTTCTGGGTATTCTCCAAAGAAATCCAAAACACTAGTTTAAAAAGATATATGCACCTCTATGTTCACTGCAGAAATACTTAACAATAGCCAAGATTTGGAAGCTGTCCAGGTGTGCACAGCAACAGATGATTGGATCAAGAAGATGTGGTCCATACACATGTACAATGAAGTATGACTGGGCCATTAAAAAAGTGAAACCTTAAACAACAAGTGCTGTCAAGGATGTGGAGAAAAGAGAACCCTCATTCACCGTTGGCAGGATTGCAAATTGGTGCTGCCACCAAGGAAATGAGTATGGAGGTTCCTCAGAAAATTAAAAATTGAGCTACCTTATGACCCAGCAATTTTACTCCTGGGTAAGTTTATCCAAAGAACCCCAGAACACTAATTTGAAAAAATAGATGCACCCCTACCTTTACTGCAGCACTACTTATAGCAGCCCAGATACGGAGACAACTGAAATGCCCATCAATAGACCATCTGATAAAGAAATTATAGTACATATATACAATGGAATATTGCTCAGTCATAAAAAAAGAATGAAATCTTACTATTTGTGACAAAATGGGTGGACCTTGAGGGTATTATGCTAAGTGAAATAAGCCACACAGAGAAAGACAAATGCCACAATCTTACTTATTATATATGGAATCTAAAGAACAAAATAAATAAGCAAACAGAAGAGAAACAGACTCATAGATATAGAGGACAAACTGATGGTTGCCAGAGGTGAGGAGGGTTGGGGAGCTGGGTGAGGAAGGTGAAGAGATTGAGAAATACAAAGATGCAGTTACAAAATAGTCATGAGGATGTAAATACAGCATGGAGAATATAGCTGATAATGTGCAACAGCTATGTATAGTGTCAGGTGGTTACTAGACTAATAGGAGAGGATCACTGTATAAATGATATAAATGTCTAACCACTAAGACACCTGGAACTTATATAAAATAATACTGAATATCAACTCAAACTGAAAAAACAAACAAACTGAAAAGAGAACTCACACAACTCAACAATTAAAAAAATATATATCCAATTTAAAAATGGGAAGCCAACCTAACCAGACATTTTTCCAAGAAGACATACAAATGGCCAAGAAATATATGAAAAAAATGCTCAACTTCACTAGCTATTAGGGAATCGCATAGAAAAACCACAATGGGATACCACCTCACACCTTTTAAAATGGCTATTAGCAACAAAACAAGTAAGAACAAGTGTAGGAGTGGCTGTGCAGAAAATGGAACCCTCATACACTGCTGCTGAGGATGTAAACTGGTACAGCCACTGTGGAAGATAGTATGGAGATAGGCCTGAAAAGATTAAGAACAGAGTTACAAAATCACCCAAAAATCCCTCTTCTAGTATGTACCAAAAAAATAAAGAAATGGGAGTCCCCATTTCTGGAGATTCTATCATTTCTCCCCGGGCTACACAATCACAGGCCTACATTACTGGAGTAGAAAACTCAAGTGTGAAAGAGTTCCTGAGAAAGAGGGTTTAAATACAAGAAGGGGCTATGGGATCCTGGTCTTCACTTCCAGGAGAACGAGGGATGTGGGCACAGGACATTAGTGTCAATACTCAGCTCCAAGACTCCTGTGGGCCTGTGCTGCCCACCCCGTGCTTCTCGGCATCTCCTCTGTGCTTACAAGGTGAGTCATGGCACCTAGGGGGACCTGGCCAACTGGGCATGAGCAGTCCTGATGATTGAAAGACGACCCCAGCCAGCAGGGCTGTCCCAGCCCCTCTCCCCATACCCATCTCCCACAGGATCTGGTGCTACTTCTGCCCTACTCCTCTGGCCTGGCAGTTGTCCCTCGAGGAAGTTAGTTAATGAAAGAGGCAGTACCAACGTCACATTCGGAAAAGGTGGCCTCCTGACCCGGTCAACACCAAGCTCCCCACGTTTCTGGCAAATGATCTGTGAGCTCAGAATCCTGCCATTACCTGCACCACGCCCTTGGCCTGGGACTCCCATTTTCCCCTCTCTCTACAGGGATACATGTTACCTACCTCTAATCTTCAAACCGGCCTCAAATGCCACCCCCTCCAGCCTCAAGTCCACTTAAAACCAATCTCTCCCTCATTGGGCATTTGGAATGTTACCACATCCTAGCTTGCCTCTTTCCTGCCTCACCGGGCATTCTCTCCGGTTCCCCTGATGTCTCCCAATCTGGCCTAGCACCTCTGCTATCAAGGGCCCGCTGAATATGGTTAAGTGTTCAGATGATTGGTAAGACAGACTAGGGGCAGGATGTCCTGGTCCTCCACTGTTTGCTTAACCTCACGTTTTTACAATTAGTTCCTCTGAAAAATCATCTCAATCCTTTCAACTATAGAGCAAACTCCCATTCTCTTATCCCTAGGTGGCCAACTCACAAACCAAAATGAATTACTCAACTGGAAATATCACAAAATGCTCTGCAGTCTATTAGTCTTTTCGGGACAGATATCCACAGGACAGGACCTGAAGGTTTAGTTTTATTTAATCTCTCCTACTATCTAAGATTCATACTTCAGGCTCAAAAAGCCCAAATCCCACACACCTGCTCTGGAAGCTATTCGCAAACTACTTTCAAACTTCCACTTACATCTCACCTTCTCCAAGATAAAAAGTGTCGGGGGACAAGAAACAAAACTCTGTCAACCAAGCAGGTGAGAAAGCAGACGCGAACAGGCCGGGGAGGGTTAATGACAGCAACACAAAATAAGCCAGAAGCAAAATATCCCTGAAACCATGGAAGCCTTGG
>NW_017731614.1:37206-38859 GCF_001890085.2 Hipposideros armiger | reverse complement strand
CCCTTCTTTTTTCCTGTGCCCAACTAAGCTTCAAAGAAGAAGCAGTGTCCTGTCTTTGTCAGTGGCACCCCAGGCTCTGCAAGTGGGCTCTGTCCTTCCCGACAGCACCACACGTGTGATTGGTTCTATTTCAACACCACTATCCCCTCCCTCACCCATTCCACCCACACATAAACCACTCTTATTCCCTTCAACATATGTGCTCTCTCCTGTCTTAGGGCATTTGGGGACATTGTACTGTCCCCTGTCTCGTATACTTTTCCAGCTTTTTGCCCAGCTGATTGATGCCAACTCACCCTGTAGCATTGAGCGTCCTCAGAGAAGCCTTACCCCCACTTCTGGCTCAGCCCAGCAACCCTGTTAGACACTCCTGTAGCACACCGTACTTCAACTTCAAAGCACTTTTCAGACTTGTAATTAGTTGATTAGTTATTTGTCATTCACATATTCATATGACAAACTTTAGAGAATGTCTTCTATGTGCCGGGTACTACTGTAGACACAGTGCACTCCGCAGTGAGTCTAACAAAGTCCCTGCTCTTGTGGAGTTTACACTCAGTGGTGTACAGCCGACAATGAAAATAATATTTTCGGGCCGGCCGAGCGGCTCAGTTGGTTCAGAGTTAGCGTAAGAGCATGCGCTCTGAGCCACACGGCCGCCACCGGTTTGATTCCCACATGGACCAGTGCCTCTGTGCCCGAGTTGAGCTGCCACTGAGCTGCCAACAGGTGGTAGGATGGCTCAGCTGGTGAGAGCACGTGCCCTTAACAACAAGACTGCCTGTTCGATGGTGGGCTTCGCCCTCCTGCAACTAAAACTGAACTCTGCACCTTGAGTTGAGCTGCCGCCTGGATGGCTCAGTGGGTAGAGCGTGCGCTCCTAACAACAAGGCTGCCGGTTCCAATCCCACATGGGATGGTGGCTATGCCCACCCGCAACTAACATTGAACAGACCACCTTGAGCTTAGAGGTCACGAGCTGCTGATGGGCAGCCACATGGCGACTGGCACCCTCCATGATTGAAGAATAACAACCTGGCTGGTCCCCCTCCCCAATTCCCCAACACTCATCCCCTTCCCCAGTTCCCCAATTAAAAAAAAATAAAAAAGAAAGAAACAGAATATCGGAACTAACCATTTACTAGTAATGAAATGAAATCAAACCAGTAATCAGAAAACTCCCAACAACAAAAAAAAGGCCTGCACCAGATGGCTTCACAGGTGAATTTTACCAAATATTCAAGTAAGAATTAATGCCCATCCTTCTCAACTGCCAATTCAAAAAAAATGCCAGAATAAAAAAGCTCACAAGTTCATTTTTATGAGGGTACCATCACCCTAATAATTTCAAAACAGACAGACATTTCACAAAAAGAAAAGTATAGACCATTATCCATGATGAAACTTGATGCAAAAACCCTTCAAGAAAATATTAGTAAGACAGATTTGGCAATACATGAAAAGATCATACCCCATGACCAAGTGTGATTTATTCCTGGGATGCAAGTTTGGTTCAATACCCACAAATCAAATAACATAATGCACCACATAAACAAAATGAAAGATAAAAATCATATCAATAGATGCAGAAGAAGACTTTTACAAAATCCAGCATTGATTTATAAGAAAAACTCAGTAAAGTGGAATAGAGGG
>NW_017731614.1:0-30500 GCF_001890085.2 Hipposideros armiger | reverse complement strand
TCCCCAAACCATATCCCTAGCAGAGGGAGAGACAGGATTTAAACCCAGAATTCTTAACCAGTACCTGGTTAGATTCTTCCACAATCTAACCACTACCCTCTAGTCCTCTGAGCACTCCTATCCCCAGTAGCTTGGCCAGCCCAGACTCACCTCCTCAGGCAAGGGACAACCACAGAAGTGGCTGTCTCAGGGTTACTGCCATGTTTATGCTTCCTTTTCTTCTTAGCTTCTGAATAAACACCAAGCTTGTTCTTCTTTGACATTCTCTCTGCTGGAGAAAGTAAAAGCAGTGAGACTCACAAGAAGCATATTCACACCCTGTATTCATACCCTACTTGACAGTTTACAAAATACTCATATTCAACATTTGATTGAATGCCACAACAACCCTACAAGGTGTTTTAATACTTCAGGACTGCTGAAATGGACAGATAACATAGTTTTTTTTAAAAAGGCAATCGTGGAATTTAAATTCAGGGGTTATGCCATAAATCAGTGGCTTCCAGGGGGGCAAAATCAGAGGCAGAGGTGGAAAAAGAAACATTTAAGTGATCAGACACGCGAGTCCTTTCTTATACATCTGTTCGAGATGTACACCGGTACGTCTCAAACTTGACATCAATGTAGCCCAAGGGCAGAAGGCAGCCAAACACCACCCTCCTAGTGAATTTGGGATGGTAACAAAGAAAAAACAACTCAAGCACCATTTCAGAGAGGAGTCTATTAAAATCTTACAAATTTATGTAAATGTCATCTTTAAGTATACTGATATAAAAGGGTTTTTCTCTCTCAAGAGACTCCAGCAAATCCGATGCTTCAGTCCCATTTTAATCCTGTGGCACTCAGAGCCTCCAATGTTTAAATGATGACTTTGGAAAGATTCCCAATGTGAAACACCCTGTTTCGTACCTAAAAAATCTGGAGATTCCCTATACATGAACAATAAGAATGCCCCCCACAATCCAAACACTAGCCCTTCCTTACCCCTATGCCCCCCACCCACAAACATAAACCATAACCCTGTGCCGGGGCTGAGGGACCCAAACCGAAAGTTGAAAAAGTGGTTATTCAACCTTAGGTAGCCTGGCTCAACACACTTTGGTGCCCTCCCCATTTATGCTCCCGCAAAATTGTGGCTACATGTAAACGAACTTGTGCTGCCAGACTTCTTCACAACTTCTCTCCCAAGAGGGGACAGTTTTTGTGCACCTGCTCCCACTTTTGCGTACTTCCTTTGCCGGTCTCCCGTAACTTCACGTCGAGCCCACTCTGGGCCATCCAACATATCAGACATGGCCTAAAAAACACTGAGCATGTCAAGAACCCGAACACCGGCCCTGACCCAAACCCTAAAAAATAATTATCCCACCTCTGCAAACCCTAAAATCCTGTCCCTAACACCTTGCCTCTATAACCTTAATGCTACACACACCTGTCTGTCCATTACACCCTTTTTCGAACTTAAAAAATATAAGAGTATCCCCTCACCTGAACCCTTGGAATGACCCCACAATCAAAACAGTAGCTTTACATCGCCCCATGCCACCCAACCCACAACATAAAACATAACCCTGTGCCAGAGCTCAGGGACCCAACCCGGAAGTGGAAAATGTGGTGTGTCAACCTTAGCTAGGCTGAGCCAACACAACTCAGCGCCCTCCCCTTTTCTGCATGAGCAAAAGCACGGGTATATGTAAACGAGTGTGTGCTGCGAGTCTGGTTCACAATATCTCTCTCAAGAGCGAACAGTTTTGGGGCACCAGCTCCTGCTTTCCAGTATTTCCTTTGCAGGTCTCCCATAACTTCCCGATGTGCCCATTCTGGGCAGTCCATCGAGGCAGCCATGTCTCTGAAAACACTGAACCTGTCCAAACCTGAACACCGTCCCAGACACCCAACCCTAAAAAATAACTATCCCACCTCAGCGAACACTTAAAACCTGTCCTTAACACCTCCTTGCCTCTAAAACCTTAACGCTTCCCACACCTCTCTCATACACCCTGTTTTGAATTAAAAAAAATCCTAAGATTATCCTCTCCCCAGAACCCTAAGAATCTCCCCCAAATTTCCAAACACTAGCCCTACCCCGCCCTTAACCACCACATCCCTAAACATAAAGCATCACCCTGTGCCAGGGCTGAGGTACGCAACCCAGAAGTGGAAAAAGTGCTGCGTCATCCCTAGCTAGACTGGCCAAACACACCTCAGCGCCCTCCCCCGTTTCTGCCCTGGCTAAAGCTTGGCTTTATGTGAACGAGCGAGTGCTGCCAGATTGGTTCACAACGTCCTTCCCAAGAGCGGACAGTTTTGGGGCACGTGCTACAGCTTTCGAGTATTTCCTTTGCCGGTCTCCCGTAAATTCCCATCGAGCCCATTCCGGGCAGTCCGATGAGACAGCCATGTCCCTGAAAACATTGAACCTGTCCCGAACCCGAACACCATCCCTTACCCCAACCCCAAAAAAATTACTATCGCACCTCAGTGAACCCTAAAAACCTGTCCCTATACCTCCTTGCCTCTAAAAGCTTAATGCTACACACAAATCTCCCTTACACCCAGTTTAGAATCCAAAAAATCCTAAGGGTATCCCCTCACCTGGACCCTATGTATGTCCCCCACAATCCAAACACTATCCCTACCACGCCCCTATGCCCCGGAACACCAAACATAACACATAACCCTGTGCCAGGGCTGAGGGACCCAACACGGAAGTGGAAAAATTGCTGCATGATCCTTAGCTAGGCTGGCCCAACACAACTCAGCGCCCTCCCTGTTTCAGCCCCTGCCAAAACACGGCTATATGTAAAGGAACTAGTCCTGCCAGACTGGGTCACAACATCTCTCCCAACAGAGGGAACCCCACTTGTCCACCTGCCCCTACTTTGGAGACTTCCTTTGTCTGTCCCCCTTAACTTCCCGTCGCGCCCTCTCTGGGCAGTCCGACGAGGCAGCCATGTCACTAAACACACTGAACCTGTCCTGAACCCTAAGCCCGTCCCTTACCCCAACCCAAGAATACAACTATCCCACATCAGCGAACCCTACAAACCTGTCCCTAACAACTTGCCTCTAAATCCTTAATGCTACACACAACTCTTCCATACACCGTGTTTCAAACCAATAAATCCTGAGTATCCACTCACCTGAAACCTAAGTATCTCCCCACAATCCAAACACTATCCCAATGTGCCCCTATGCCCCGGAACACAAAACATTAAACATAACCCTGTGCCAGGGCTGAGGGACCCAACCCAGAAGTGGAAAAAGTGCTTCGTCAGCCATAGCTAGGCTGTCCCAACACACTTCAGCGCCCTCCCTGTTTGTGTCCCCGGAAAAGGGCGGCTATATGTAAATGAACCAGTACTGCCAGACTGGTTCACAAATTTTCTCCCAAAAGAGGGGACAGCTCTTGTCCACCTTCCCCCGCTTTCGAGTCCTTCCTTTGTTGGTCTCCCTTAACTTTCTGACATGCCCACTCCAGTCGGTCCGACGAGACATTCATGTCACTAAACACATTGATACGGTCCTGAACCCTAAGGGCGTCCCTTACCCCAACCCTTAGAAAACAAATATCCCACCTCAGGGAACTTTAAAAACCTGTCCCTAATAAATTGCCTGTAAAACCTTAACATTACTCTCACCTCTCCCTTACTCCCTGTTTCAAACCCAAAAATCCTAAGAGAACCCCCTCACCTCAAACCGAAAAATGTCTCCTACAATCCAAACACTAGCCCTACCCCGCACTATGCCCCCCATCCCCAAACCTATAATAAAACCCTGTGCTGGGGCTGAGGGACCCAAACCGGAAGTGGAAAAAGTGCTGCGTCATCCTTACTAGGCTGGCCCAACACACCTCAGTGCCCTCCCCGTTTGTGCCCCCGGAAAAGCGCAGCTATAAGTACACGAACTAGCGCTGACAGACTGGGTCACAACTTCTCTCCCAACAGAGGGAACCCCTCTAGTCCACCTGCCCCTCTATGGAGGACTTCCTTAGTCGGTCTCCCTTAACTTCCCGGTGCGCCCACTCTGGGCAGTTGGACGAGTCATTCATATCACGAAACACACTGAATCTGTCCCGAATGCTAAGCCCGTCATTTACCCCAACCTTAGAACAAAACTATGGCACCTCCGCGCACCTTACAAACCTGTCCCTAACAGCTTGCTTCTAAATCCTTAATGCTACACACACATCTCCCATACCCCCTGTTTTGAAGCCTAAAAATCCTAAGACTATCCCCTCACCTGAACCCTAAGAATGTCCCACACAATGCTAACACATTCCCTACCCCACCTCAATGCCCCGGAACCGCAAACATAACACATAACCGTGTGCCATGGCTGAGGGAACCAACCTGGAAGTGGAAAAAGTGCTGCGTCATGCTTAGCTAAGCTGGCTCAACACACCTCAGTGCCCTCCCCATTTCTGTGCCCCCAGAAGCGCGGCTATATGTAAATGAACCAGTGCTCCCAGACTGGTTCACAACATCTCTCCCAACAGAGGGAACCCCTCTTGTCCACCTGCCTCCGCTTTGGAGGACTTTCTTTGTTGGTCTCCCTTAACTGCCCATCGCGCCCACTCTGAGCGGTCCGACAAGGCAGCCATGTCCCTAAACACACTGAAACTGTCCTGAACCCTAAAGCCGTCCCTTACCTCAACCCTAGAAAACAAAGATCCCAACTCAGCGACCCTAAAAACCGGTCCTTAACACCTTGCCTCTATATCCTTAAAGCTACACACACCTCTCCTACACACCCTGTTTCAAACCAAAAAAAATCCTAAGAGTATCCACTCACCTGAACCCTAATTATGTCCCCCACAATCCAAACACTATCTCAACCAGCACCTATGCCCTGGATCACCAAACATAAAACATAACCCTGTGCCAGGGCTGAGGGACCCAACCCAGAAGTGGAAAAAGTGCTGCGTCATCCTTAGCTAGGCTGGCTCAACGCACCTCAGGGCCCTCCCCGTTTCTGCCCCCACAAAAGCGTGGCAATATGTAATCAAAGCAGTGCGGCCAGACTGGTTCACAACTTCGCTCCCAACACAAGGGACAGCTCTTTTCCACCAGCCCTCGCTTTGGAGTACTTACTTTGTCGGTCTCACTTAACTTCCCGTCGTGCCCACTGCAGTCGGACCGACGAGGCTGCCATGTCACTCAACATACTGAACCCGTCCCGAACCCTAACCGGTTCCTTTACCCAACCCTAGAAAACAACTATCCCACCACTGTGATCCCTTACAACCTCTACCTAACACCTTGCCTCTAAAACCTTAACGATACACACACCTCTCCCTTACACCCTGTTTCCAACCCAAAATATCCTAAGATTATCCCCTCACCTGAATCCTAACAATGTCCCCCAAAATCCAAACAAAAGCCCTACACTACCACTATTCCCCCCAACCACAAACGTAAAATATAAACCAGTGCTGGGGCTGCGGGACCCAATCCAGAAGTGGAAAATTTGCTGCGACATCCTTAGCTAGGCGGGCCCAACACAACTCAGCGTTATCCCTGTTTCGTCCCCCGCAAAAACACGGCTATATGTAAAGAAACTAATGCTGCCAGTCTGGGTCGCAACCTCTCTCCCAACAGAGGGAACCCCTCTTGTCCACCTGCCCCCACTTTGGAGCACTTCCTTTGTCGGTATCTCTTAACTTCCCATCGTGCCCTCTCTGGGCGATCCGATGAACTCATGTCACTCAACACACTGAACCTGTCTTGAACCCTAAGCACATCCCTTACCCTAACCCTAGATAACTATCCGCATCAGGGAACCCTAAAAACTTGTCCCTAACACCTTGCCAGTAAACCTTAATGCTACACACACCTCTCCCTTACACCCTGTTTCGAACCATAAAAATCCTAAGAGTATCCACTCACCAGAACCCTAAGAATGTCCCCCACAATGCAAATGCAATCCATACCCCGCCTCTATGCCCCAGAACCCCAAACATACCAAATAACCCTGTGCCGGGGCTGAGGGACCCAACACGGAAGTGGAAAAAGTGCTGCGTCATCCTTAGCTAGGCTGGCCCAACACACCTCAGCTACCTCCCCGTATGTGCCTTCGGAAAAGGGAGGCTATATGTAATCAAACCAGTGCGGCAGACAGGTTCACAACTTATCTCCCAATAGAGGGTAAAGCTCTTGTCCACCTTTCCCGCTTTCCAATACTTCCTTTGTTAGTCTCCCTTAACTTCCTGTTGCGCCCAGTCTGGTCTGTCCGACGAGACATTCATGTCACTAATCACACTGAACCTGTCCTGAACCCTAAGCCCGTCCCTACCCCAACCCTAGAAAACAACTATCCCACCTCAGTGAACCCTAAAAACCTGTCCCTAACACATTGCTGGTAAAACCTTAACGCTAAATACACCTCTCCATTACACCCTGTTTCGAACCATAAAAATCCTAAGAGTATCCCCTCACCTGAACCCTGAGAATGTCACCCACAATGCAAACACAATCCCTACCCCGACTCTATGCCCTGGAACCCCAAATCTAACACATAACCCTGTGCGTGGGCTGAGGGACCCAAACTGGAAGTGGAAAAAGTGCTGCGTCATGCTTAGCTAGTCTGGCCCAACACACCTCAGCACCCTCCCCGTTTCTGTGCCCCCAGAAGCGCAGCTATATGTAAATGAAACAATGCTGCCAGACTGGTTCACGACATATCTCCCAAAAGAGGGAACACCTCTTGTCCACCTGCACCCGCTTTGGAGATCTTTCTTTGTTTGTCCCTTATCTTCCCATCGTGCACACTCTGGGCGGTGCGACGAGGCAGCCCTGTCCCTAAACACACTGAAACTGTCCCGAACCCTAAGCCCGTCACTTACCCCATCCCTAGAAAACAACGATCCCACCTCAGTTGGCTCTAAAAAAAATCCTAAGACTATCCATTCACCTGAATCCTAAGTATGTCCCCCACAGTCCAAACACTATCCCAAAAGGCCTCTATGCCCCGGAACACCAAACATAACACATAACCTTGTGCCAGGGCTGAGGGACCCAACACAGAAGTCGAAAAATTGCTGCGTCATCCTTAGCTAGGCTGGCCCAACACACCTCAGCGCCCTCCCCGTTTCAGCCTCCGCAAAAGCGGGGCTATATGTAAATGAACCAGTGCTGCCAGACTGGTTCACAACTTCGCTCCCAACAGAGGGGACAGCTCTTTTCCACATGCCCCCGTTTTGGAGTACTTCCTTTGTCTGTCTCACTTAACTTCCCATCGTGCCCACTCTGGTGGGACCGATGAGGCTGACATATCACTCAACACACTGAACCTGTCCCGATCCCTAACAGGTTCCTTTCCCCAACCCTAGAACACAACTGTCCCACCACTGCGAACCCTAACAACCTCTACCTAACACCTTGCCTCTAAAACATTAACGCTACACACACCTCTCCCTTACACTCTGTTTCAAACCCAAAATATCCTGAGTATCTCCTCACCTGAATCCTAACAATGTCCCCCAAAATCCAAACAAAAGCCCTATCCTGTGACTATGCCCCACAACCCCAAACATAAAATATAACCCTGTGCCGGGCTTGCGGATCCCAACATGGAAGTGGAAAAAGGGCTGCGTCATCCTTAGCTAGGCTGGCCCAACAGACCTCAGCGGCCTCCCTGTTTCGGCCCCCACCAAAACACGGCTATATGTAAAGAAACTATTGATGCCAGTCTGGGTCACAACCTCTCTCCCAACAGAGGGAACCCCTCTTGTCCACCTGCCCCCACTTGGAGGACTTCCTTTTTCAGTCTCCCTTAACTTCCCGTCGTGCACTCTCTGGGCGATCTGACGAGGAAGTCATGTCACACAACACACTGAACCTGTCTTGAACCATAAGCCAGTCCCTTACCCTAACCCTAGAAAAAAACTATCCCACCTCAGGGAACCCTAAGAACCTGTCCCTAACATCTTGCCAGTAAAACCTTAATGCTACACATACCTCTCCCTTACACCCTGTTTTGAACCCTAAAAATCCTGAGATTATCCACTCACTGGAACCCTAAGGATGTCCCCCACAATGCAAACACAATCCTTACCCCGGCTCTATGCCCCAGAACCCCAAACATAACACATAACCGTGTGCCAGGGCTGAGAGACATAACCTGGAAGTGTAAAAAGTGCTGCGTCATGCTTAGATACACTGGCCCAACACACCTCAGTGCCCTCCCCGTGTCTGCACCCCCAGAAGCGCGGCTATATGTAAATGAGCCAGTGCTGCCAGACTGATTCACAACATCTCTCCCAACAGAGGGAACCACTCTTGTCCACCTGCCCCGCTTTGGAGGTCCTTCTTTGTGGGTCTCCCTTAACTTCCTGTCGCGCACACTCCGGGCGGTCCGACAAGGCAGCCATGTACTCAACACACTGAACCTGTCCTGAACCATAAGCCCGTCCCTTACCCCAACCTTAGAAAACAACTATCCCACCTCAAGGAACCCTAAGAACCTGTCCTTAACACCTTGCCTCTAAATCCTTAAGGCTACACACACCTCTCACATACACCCTGATGCAAACAAAAAAAAAATCCTAAGAGTATCCACTCACCAAACCCAAAGTATGTCCCCCACAATCCAAACACTATCCCAACAAGCCCCAATGCCCTGGAACACAAAACATGAAACATAACCTGTGCCAGGGCTGAGGGACCCAATACAGAAGTGGAAAAAGTTATGAGTCATCCTTAGTTAAGCTGGCCCAACACACAACAGCGCCCTCCCTGTTGCTGCCCCCGCAAAAGTGTGGCTATATGTAAACGGACCAGTGCTGCCAGACTGGTTCACAACTTCTCTCCCAACAGAGGGGACAGCTCTTTTCCACCTGCCCCCGCTTTCATGTACTTCCTTTGGGGGTCTCACGTAACTTCCCGACGCCCCCACTCCGGGCGGACCGATGAAGCAGCCATGTCACTAAACACACTGAACCTGCCCCGAACCTTAAGTCTGTCCTTTATCCCAGCCCTAGAAAACAACTATCTCACCTCAACGAACCCTGAAAACTTCTCCTTAACACCTTGCTTCTAAAACCTTAACGCTACACACACCCCTCCCTTACATCCTGTTTCGAATCCAAAAACCCCTAAGAGTACCCTCACACCTGAAGCAAAAGTAATTCCCCCACAATCCAAACACTGTCCCTACACAGCCTCTATGCCCCAGAACCCCAAACATAACACATAACCCTGTGTTATGACTGAGGGACCCAACCCGGAAGTGGAAAAAGTGCTGTGCCACTCTTAGCTATGCTGTCCCAACACACCTCAGCACCCTCCTCGTTTGTGCTCCCGGAAAATGGCGGCTATGTGTAATCGAACCAGTGTTGTCAGACTGGTTCACAACTTTTCTCCCAACAGAGGGGACAGCTCTTGTCCACCTTCCCCCGCTTTTGAGTACTTCCTTTGTCGGTCTCCCTTAGCTATCCGTCATATCCACTCTGGTCGGTCCAACGAGACATTCATGTCACTAAATACACTGAACCTGTCCTGAACCCTAAGCGCGTCCCTTACCCCAACCCTCAGAAAACAACTGTCCCACCTCAGGGAACTTTAATACCTGTCCCTAATACATTGCCTCTAAAACCTTAACGTTACACTCACGTCTCCCTTCCTCCCTGTTTCAAACCCAAAAATCCTAAGAGAACCCCCTCACCTCAAACTTAACAATGTCCCCTACAATCCAAACACTAGCCCTACCCTGCCACTATGACCCCCATCCCCAAACATATATTATATAATCCTGTGCCGGGGCTAAGGGACCCCAACCGGAAGTGGAAAAATTGCTGCATCATCCTTAGCTAGGCTGTCCCAACACACCTCAGTGCCCTCCCCGTTTGTGCCCCAGGAAAATCGCAGCTATATGTACATGAACTAGTGCTGCCAGACTGGGTCACAATTTCTCTCTCAACAGAGGGAACCCCTCTTGTCCACCTGTCCCTGCTATGCAGGACTTCCTTTGTCTGTCTCCCTTAACTTCCCGACACGCCCAATCCGGGCAGTCCAATGAGGCCTTCATATCACGAAACACACTGAAGCTGTCCCGAACGCTAAGCCCGTCCCTTATCCCAACCCTAGAACACAACTCTCCCACATCCGAGAACCCTACAAACCTGTCCCTAGCACCTTGTCTCTAAATCCTTAACGCTACACACACATCTCCCATACACCCTGTTTCGAGCCCAAAAAATCCTAAGGGTATCCCCTCACCTGAACCCTAAGTATGTCCCCCACAATACAAACAGTATCCCAACCCCGCCCCTATGCTCCGGAACACCAAACATAACACATAATCGTGTGCCAGGGCTGAGGGACCCAACCCAGAAGTGGAAAAATTGCTGCATCATCCGTAGCTAGGCTGGCCCAACACACCGCAGCGCCCTCCCTGTTTCGGCCCCCGCCAAAACGCGGCTATATGTAAAGGAACTAGTGCTGCCAGACTAGGTCACAACGTCTCTCCCAACAGAGGGGACAGCTCTTTTCCACCTGCCCCGGCTTTCGAGTACTTCCTTTGTGTATCTCACTTCACTTCCCGTCGCGCCCACTCCGGTCAGACCGACGAGGCAGCCATGTCACTCAACATACTGAACCTGTCCTGAACCCTAACTGGTTCTTTTCTCCAACCTGAGAAAACAACTATGCCACCACTGTGAACCCTAACAACCTCTACCTAACACCTTGCCACCAAAACATTAACGCTACCCACACCTCTCCCTTAAACCCTGTTTCAAACCCAAAATATCCGAGGAGTATACCCTCACCTGAATCCTAACATGTCCCCCCAAATCCAAACAAAAGCCCTATCCCACCACTATGCCCCCCAACCACAAACATAAAATATAACCCTGTGCCGGGGCTGAGGGATCCAAACCAGAAGTGGAAAAAGGACTGTGTCATCCTTAGCTAGGCTGGCCCAAACACGACAGCGCCCTCCCTGTTTTGGCCCCCGCCAAAAAACGGCTATATGTAAAGGAACTAGTGGCGCCAGACCGGGTCACAACATCCTTCCCAACAGAGGGAACCCCTCTTGTCCACCTGCCCCTACTTTGGAGGACTTCCTTTGTCGGTCTCCCTTAACTTCCCGTCGAGCCCTCTCCCGGAGGTCCGACGAGGCAGCCATGTACTCAACACACTGAACCTGTCCTGAAACCTAAGCCCGTCCCTTACCCCAACCCTAGAAAACAACTATCCCACCTCAGGGAACCCTAAAAACCTGTCCTTGAACACCTTGCTGGTAAAACCTTAACGCTACTCACACCTCTCCTTTACACCCTGTATCGAACCCTAAAAATCTTAAGAGTAACCCCTCACCTGAACCCTAAGTATGTCCCCGACAATGCAAACACAATCATTACCCCGCCTCTATACCCCAGAACCCAAAATATGACACATAACTGTGTGCCAGGGCTGAGGGACCCAACCCGGAAGTGGGAAAATGCTGCGTCGTTTTTAGCTAGGCTGTCCCAACACACCTAAGCGCCTTCCCCATTTGTGCCCCCAGAAGAGGACGGCTATATGTAATCAAATCAGTGCTTTCCGACTGGTTCACAACTTCTCTCCCAACAGAGGGGACAGCTCTTGTCCACCTTCTCCTGCTTTCGAGAACTTCTTTATCGGTCTCCCTTAACTTCCTGTCGCACCCACTCTGGGCGGTCTGAGGAGACATTCATGTCACTCAACACACTGAACATGTCCCGAACCCTAACCGGTTCCTTTTCCCAACCCTAGAAAACAACTATCCCACCACTGCGAACCCTTACAACCTCTACCTAACACCTTCCCTCTAAAACCTTAACGCTACACACACCTCTCCCTTACACCCTGTTTCAAACCCAAAATACCCTAGGAGTATCCCCTCACCTGAACCCTAACAATGTCCCTCAAAATCCAAACAAAAGCCCTACCCTGGCACTACGCTCCCCCACCCCAAACATAAAATATAACCCTTTGCCGGTGTTGAGGGACCTAACCCGGAAGTTGAAAAAGTGCTGCATCATCCTTAGCTAGGCCAGCCCAACACACCTCAGCGCCCTCCCTGTTTAGGGACCCTTAAATGTGGCTATATGTAAATGAACCAATGCTGCCAGAATGGTTCACATCTCGCACAAGAGGGGACAGTTTTGGGGCACCTGCTCCTGCTTTTGAGTATTTCCTTTGCTGTTCTCAGTAGTTTAGTGTCTCACCCACTCTTGGCGGTCCCATGAAGCAGCCATGTCCCTGAAAACACTGAACCTGTCCCAAACACGAAAACCGTCTCTGACCCCAACCCTAAAAAATAACTATCGCACCTCAGCGAACCCTAAAAACCTGTCCCTAACACCACCTTGCCTCGAAAAGCTTAATTCTGCACACACCTCTCCCTTACACCTTGTTATGAACCCCAATAATCCTAAGAGTATCCCATCCCCGGAACCCTCAGAATGTACCCCATAATCCAACCTCTCACTCTACCCTGTCCTTGTGCCACCCAACCGCAAACATAAAGCCTAACCCTGTGCCAGAGATGAGGGACCCAACCCGGAAGTGGAAAATTTGCTGCGTCATCCTTAGGTATGCTGGCCCAAAACACATCAGCGACCTCCCGGTTTTGCCCCAGGAAAAGTGTGGCATACGTAAATGAACCAGTGTTTCCATAATGGTTCACACCATCTCTCCCAAGAAGGACAGTTTTGGGGCACCTAATCCCACTTTCGAGCATTTCCTTTGCCGGTCTCCCAAAACTTCCCATCGCGTCCACTCCGGGCAGTCCCATGAGGTAGCCGTGTCCCTGAAAACACTGAAGCTCTCCCAAACCCGAACACCGTACCTGACCCCAGCCCTAAAAAATAACTATCGCAGGTCAGCGAACCCTAATAACCTGTCCCTATACCTCCTTGCCTCGAAAAGCTTAATGCTACACACACCTCTGCCTTACACCTTGTTACAAACCCCAATAATCCTAAGAGTATTCCATCCCCGGAACTCTCAGAATGTCCCCCAAAATGCAAACACTCACTCTACACTGTTTTATGCCCCCCAATCCCAAACATAAAGCATAACCCTGTGCCGGAGCTGAGGGAACCAACCCGGAAGTGGAAAAAGTGCTGCATCATCCTTAGCTAGGCTGGCCCAACACATCTCAGTGCCCGCCCTGTTTAGGCCCCCGGAAAAGCGCAGATATGTAAACTAACCAGTGCTGCCAGAATGGTTTACAATGCCTCTCCCAAGAGGGACAGTTTTGGGGCACCTGCTCCCGCTTTCGAGCATTTCCTTTGCCGGTCCGTAGTTTTCGTCGCGCCCATTGTGGGCGGTCCAACTAGGCAGCCTTGTCTTTGAAAACACTGAACCTGCCTCGAACCCGAACACCGTCCCTGACTCCAACCTTAAAAAATAAGTATCGCACTCAGTGAACCCTAAAATCCTGTCCCGAACATCTACTTGCCTCAAAAAGCTTAATGCTACACACACCTCTCCCTTACACCTTGTTTCGAACCCAATAATTCTAAGAGTATCCCCTGCCCGGAACCCTCAAAATGTTAGCCACATTCCAAACACTCGCCCTACCCTGCCCATATACCCTCAACACCAAACATAAAGCATAACCCTAAGCCGGTGCGGAGGGACCCAACCCGGAAGTTGAAAAAGTGCTGCGTCATCCTTAGGAAGGCTGACCCAAAACACATCAGCAACCTCCCCTGTTTCTGCCCCCGGAATAGGGCGGCATATGTAAACAAACCAGTGTTGCCAGAATGGGTCACACTGTCTCTCCCAAGAGGGGACAGTTTGGGGCACCTGCTCCCACTTTCAAGTATTTTTTGTGCCTGTCTCAGTAGTTTCCATTACGCCCACTCCAGGCGGTCCGATGGAGCAGTAGTGTCGCTGAAAACACTGAAACTGGCCCAAACCCCGACACCATCCTTGACCCCAACCCTGAAAAATAACTATCGCACCTTAGCGAACCCTAAAAACATGTCCCTAACACCTCCTTCCCTCGAAAACCTTAATGCTAAACACACTCTCCCTTACACCTTGTTTCTAACCCTAAGAATCCTAAGAGTATGCCCTTCCTGGAACCCTAGGAATGTCCCCCAGAATCCAAACACTCTCACTACCCTGCCCTTATACTCTCCAACACAAAAACATGAAGCATAACCCTGTTACGCAGCTTAGGGATCCAAACCGGAAGTGGAAAAAAGTGCTGCGTCATCATTAGGTAGGCTAGCCCAAAACACCTCAGCACCCTCCCCATTTCGGCCCCTAGAATAGCGCGGCTATATGTAAATGAAGCAGTGCTGCCAGAATGGTTCACAAAATCTCTCCCAAGAGGGGACAGTTTTGGGGCACCTGCTCCCACTTTTGAGTATTTCCTTTGCTGGTCTCAGCTGTTTTCCATCGCCCCCACTCTGGGTGGTCCTACCAGGCAGCCATGTCCCTGAAAACACTGAACCTGTCCAGAACCCTAACACCGTCCCTAACCCCAACCCTAAAAAATAACTATCGCACCTCAGCGAACCCTAAAAAACTGTCCCGAAAACCTCCTTGCCTCGAAAAGCTTAATGCTACACACACTTCTTCCTTACACCTTGTTTCGAACCCCAATAATCCTAAGATTATGCCCTCCCCGGGACCCTCAGAATGTTCACCATTTTCCAAACACTTGCAATACACTGCCCTTAAGCCCCCCCAATCCCAAACATAAAGGATAATTCTGTGCCGGAGTTGAGGGACCCAAACCTGAAATGGAAAAAGTGCTGTGTTATCCTTAGCTAGGCTGTCCCAAAACACCTCAGCACCCTCCCTGTTTCTGCCTTGCTTTAGCGCGGCAATATGTAAAGCAATCTGTGCTGCCAGAATGGTTCACAACGTCTCTCCCAAGAGGTGACAGTTTTGGGACACCTGCTCCTGCTTTCGAGCATTCTCTTTGCCGGTCTCCCATAACTTCCCGTCAAGCCCACTCCGGGCGGTCCCACGAGGCAGCCATGTCCCTGAAAACACTATAGTTGTCCCGAACCCAAACACCGTCCCTGACCCCCCAACCCTAAAAAATAACTATCGCACCACACCGAACACTAAAATCCTGTCCCAAACACCTCCTTGCCTCGAAAAGCTTAATGCTACACACACCTCTCCCTTACACCTTGTTAAGAACCACAAAATTCCTAACAGTATACCTTCCCGGGAACCCTCAGAATGTCCCCAAATATCCAAACACTCACCTTACACTGCCCTTATGTCCCCCATACCCAAACATCAAGCATAACCTTGTGCTGGGGCTGAGGGACCCAACCCGGAAGTGGAAAAAGTGCTGCGTCATCCTTATCTAAGCTGGCCCAAAACACCTCAGTGCCCTCCCAGTTTCAGCACCCGGGAAAGTGCGGCTATATGTAAATGAACCAGTGCTGCCAGAATGGTTCACAACATCTCTCACAAGAGGGAACAGTTTTGGGGCACCTGCTCCCGCTTTTGAGTATTTCCTTTGCCGTTCTCAGTAGTTTCCCGCCCAATCTGGGCAGTCCCATGAGGCAGCCATGTCCCTGAAAACACTGAAGTTCTCCCAAACCAGAACACCGTCCCTGACCCTAACTCTAAAACGTAACAATCGCACCTCAGGGAATCCTAAAAACCTGTCCTTAACACCTCCTTTGCCATTCTCAGTAAACGAACCATTTTTGCCAGAATGGTTCCCACTGTCTCTCCCAAGATGGGACAGTTTGGGGCACCTGCTCCCTCTTTCGAGTATTTCCTGTGCCTGTCTCAGTAGTTTCCATCATGCCCACTCCGGGTGGTCTGATGGGGCAGTAATGTCCCTGAAAACACTGAAACTGGCCCAAACCCAGACACCATCCCTGACTCCAACCCTAAGAAGTAACTACTGCACCTCAGCGAACCCTAAAAACCTGTCCCTATACCTCCTTGCCTCGAAAAGCTTAATGCTACAACCAGCTCTCCCTTACAACTTCTTACAAACCCCAATAATCCTAAGAGTAACCCATCCCCGAACTCTCAGAATGTCCCCCACTGTCTAAACACTCGCCCTTCCCTGTCCTTATGCCCCCCAACCCCAAACATAAAGCACAACCCTGTGCCGGGGTTGAGGGACGCAACCCGGAAGTGGAAAAAATGCTGCGTCATCCTTAGCTAGGCTGCCCAAACACACCTCAGCGTCTGCCCGGTTTCGGCCCCTGGAAATGCGCAGCTATATGTAAACAACCAGTGCTGCCAGAATGGTTTACAATGCCTGTCCCAAATGGGACAATTTTGTGTCACCTGCTCCCGCTTTCGAGCATTTCCGTTGCTGGATTCAGTAGTTTTCGTCATGCCCATTCCAGGCGGTCCCACGAGGCAGCCAAGTCCTGGAAAATACTGAACCTCTCCCGAACCCGAACAGCATACCTGAACCCCAACCCTAAAAAATAACTATCACACCTCAGCGAATCCTAAAAACCTGTCCCTAACACCTCCTTGCCTCAAAAAGGTTAGTGGTACACACACCTCTCCCTTTCACCTTTTTCAGAAATCCAATAATGCTAAGAGTATCCCCTACCTGGAAGCCTCAGAATGTTCCCCAAATTCCAAACACTCGCCCTATGCTGCCCTTAAGCCCCCCAACACCAAATCATAAAGCATAACCCTGTGCCAGGGCTGAGGGACCCAACCCGGAAGTGGAAAAAGTGCTGCTTCATCCTTATCTAGGCTGGCCTAACACACCTCAGTGCCATCCCCATTTCGACCCCCGAAAGTGCGGCTATATGTAAATGAACCAGTGTTGCCAGAATGCTTCACAATGTCTCTCCCAAGAGGGGAATGATTTGGGGCACATACTCCCGCTTTCAAGTATTTCCTTTGCCGGTCTCCAGTAACTTCCCGTCGTGCCCACGCCGGGCGGTCCCACGAGGCAGCCATGTCCCTGAAAACACTGAAGATTTCCCGAACCTAAACACTGTCCTTGATCCCAACCCTAAAAAATAACTATCGCACGACAGCGAACCCTAAAAACCTGTCCCTATACCTCTTTGCCTCGAAAAGCTTAATGCTACACACAGCTCTGCCTTATACCTTGTTACGAATCCCAATAATCTTAAGAGTACCCTGTCCCTGGAACCCTCAGAATGTCCCCCATAACCAAACACTCACTCTACCTTGTCCTTATGGCACCCAACCCCAAACATAAAGCATAACCCTGTGCGGAGCTGAGGGAACCAACGCTGAAGTGGAAAAACTGCTGCATCATCCATAGCTAGGCTGGCCCAAAACACCTCAGGGCCCTCCCCGTTTCATCCCCTGGATAAGCGCGGTCATATGTAAACTAAAGAGTGCTTCCAGAATGGTTCACAACGCCTCTCCAAAGAGGGACAGTTTTGGGGCACCTGCTCCCGCTATGTGCATTTCCTTTGCCTGTCTCAGTAGTTTCCATCACGCCCACTCCGGGCGGTCCGATGGGGCAGTAATGTCCCTGAAAACACTGAAACTGGCCCGAACCCTGACACCATCCCTGACCCCGACCCTGAAAAATAACTATCGCATCTCAGCAAACCCTAAAAACAAGTCTCGAACACCTCCTTACCTCGAAAACCTTAATGCCTAACACACTCTCCCTTACACCTTGTTTCTAATCCCAAGAATCCTAAGAATATGCCCTTCCCGGAACCCTAGGAATGTCCCCCACAATGCAAACACTCGCCCTACCCCTCCCTTATGCACTCCAAACCAAATATAAAGAGGAACCCTGTGCCTGAGCTGAGCGTCCCAACCCGTAAGTGGAAAATTGCTGAGTCATCCTTAGCTAGACTGCCCAACCCACCTCAGCGCCCTCCGCGGTTAATGCCCCCACAAAAGCGAGGCTATATGTAAATGAAAGAGTGCTGCCAGACGGGTTCACAACATTTCTCCCAATAACATAATGTTTTGGGGCCCCTACTTCCGCTTTCGATTATTTCCTTTGCCGGTCTCCAGTAACTTCCTGTCCCGCCCACTACGGGCGGTTCGCGAGGCACCCATGTCCTTATAAACACTTAATCTGTCCTGAACCTGAACAACATCGCTGACCGAAAACTTAAAAGGTAACTAACACACCTCAGCGAACCCTAAAAACCTGTCCCTAACATGCTCTTCTCTCTAAAACCATATCACTACACACACCTCTCACTTACACCCTGTTTCGAACCCCAAAATCCAAAGAGTATCCACTGCCCAGAACCCTAAGCATTTTCCCCAAATATCAAAAACTCGCCCTACCCCACCCTTATGCCTCTCGACCCCAAACATAAAGAATACCCCTGTGCCAGGGGTGAGGGTACCAACCGGGAAGTGGAAAATTGCTTAGTCATCCTTAGCTAAGCTGCCCCAAAACACCTCATCGCTGTCCCCGTTTCTGCGTCCACAAATGAGTGGCTATATGTAAATGAACGAGTGCTGCCAGACTGGTTCACAACGTCTCTCCCAAGAGGGAACAGTTGTGGGGCACCTGCTCCCACTTCTGAGTATTTCTATTCCCAGTCTCCCCTAACTTGCCATTTCCCCCAACCCAAGCAGGTCAGCCGAGGCAGCCATGTCCCTGAAAACACTGAACTTGTCCCGAAACCGAACACCGTCCCTTACCCCAAACCTAAAAGGTAACCCACCCCACCGAACTCTAAAAACCTGTCCCTAACATACCCTTCCCACTTAAACCTTAACTCTACACACACCTCTCCCTTACCCGGTTTCAAAACCAAAAATCCAAAGTGTATCCCCTGTCCAGAAGCATCAGCATGTTCCCCACAAATCAAACACTCGCTATACCCCACCCCTATGCCCATCGACCCCAAACATAAAGCATAAACCTGTGCCGGGGCTGAGGGACACAACACGGAAGGGGAAAATTGATGACTCATTCTTAGCTAGTCTGGCCCAACACTCCTCAGCGCCCTCCCTGTTTCTACCTCGACAAAAGCGTGGCTATATGTAAATGAACGAGTGATGCCAGACTGATTCCCAAAGTCTCTCCCAAGAGCGTACAGATTTGGTGCCCCTACTTCCACTTTCGAGTATTTCTATTGCCAGTCTCTCATAGCTTGCCGTCGCGCCCAACCCAGGCGGTCCGCTGAGGCAGCCATGTCCCTGAAAACACTGAACGTGTCCCGAACCCGAACACCGTCCTTGACCCAAACAATAAAATATAACTATTCCACCTCAGCACACTCTAAAAACCTGTCACTCTCATTTCCTTCTCTCTAAAATCTTAGCGCTACACACACCTCTCCCATACACCCTGTTTAGAACGCTAAAATTCCTAAGAGTATACCCTCCCCATAACCCTAAGTGTGTCCCCCACAATCCAAACACTGTCCTTACCCCTCCCCTATGCCCGCCAAACCCAAACAAAAAGCGTAACCCTGTGCCAGGGCTGACCGTCTCAACTCAGAAGTGGAAAATTGCTGAGTCATCCTTAGCTAGACTGCCCAACCCACCTCAGTGACCTCCCCGTTACTGCCCCCGCAAAAGCGAGGCTATATATAAACGAATGATTGCTGCCAGCCGGGTTCACAGTGTCTCTACGAGGAGTGGACAGATTTGGGGCCCCTACTTCCGCTTTCGAGTATTTCTATTGCCAGTCTCACGTAACTTGCCATTGTGCCCACCCCAGGCGGTCCTGCGAGGCATCCATGTCCCTGAATACACTGAACCTGTCCTGAACCCGAACACCGTCCCTGACCCCAACCTTAAATTATAACTATCCCACCTCAGTGAACCCTAAAAACCTGTCCCTATCATTTCCTTTGCTCTAAAACTTTAACGCCACACACACCTCTCCCTCAAACACTGTTTCGAACCCAAAAATTCCTAAGAGTATACCCTCCCCGGAACCCTAAGAATGTCCACCACAATCCAAACACTCGACCAACCCCTCCCCTATGCCCCCTAACACCAAACATAATGCGTAACCCTGTGCCAGGGCTGAGGGACCCAACCCGGAAGTGGAAAATAGCTGAGTCATCCTTAGCTAGATGGCAAACCCCACCTCAGCGCCCTCCCCATTACTGCACCCGCAAAAGCGAGGCTATATGTAAACCAACGAATGCTGCCAAACGGGTTCCCAATTTCTCTCCCAATAGCTGACAGTTTTCGCACCACTACGCCCGCTTTTGAGTATTTCTTTTGCCGGAGTCCAGTAACTTCCCATCGTGATCACTCCGGGCGGTCCGCCGAGGCAGCCATTTCTTTAAAAAAACTGAACCTGTCCTGAACCTGAATAACATCGCTGACCACAAACCTAAAAAGTAACTATCCCACATAGGCGAACCCTAAAAACCTGTCCGTAATATCACCTTCGCTCTAAAACCTTAACTCTACATACACCTCTCCATTACCCGGTTTCAAACCAGAAATTCCAAAGAGTATCCCATGCCTGGAACGCTTAGCATGTCCACCACCAATCAAACACTCGCCCTACCTCACCCGGACAGTTCTCGACCCCAAACATAAAGCATACCCCTGTGCCGGGTCTGAGGGACCCAACCCGGAAGTGGAAAATTGCTGAGTCATCCTTAGCTACACTGCCCTATGCAGCTCAGCGCCCTGCCCGTTACTGCACCTGCAAAAGCGAGGCTATATATAAATGAATGAGTGCTGCCAGGGTGATTCACAATGTCTCTCCAAAGATGGGAAAGTTTTGGGGCCCCTATTCTCGTTTTCTAGTATTTCTATTGCCAGTCTCCCATGACCTGCCATTGCGCTCACACCAGGCGATCCAGAGGCACTCATGTGCCTGAAAACACTGAACCTGTCCTGAATCCGAACAAGGTCAATGACAACAAACCTGAAAGGTAACTCTCTCACTTAATGAAACCATAAAAACCTGACCCTAATATCCCCTTCCCTCTAAAATTTAATGCTACACACACATTTCACTTACCCCCTGTTTTGAACACAAAAATCCAGAGAGTATGCCCTGCCTTGATCCCTAAGCATGACCCACGCAAATCAAACACTCACCCTACCTCACCCTTATGCCCCCAGAAACCAAATATAAAGCATAACCCTGTGCTGGGGCTGAGGGACCCAACCCGGAAGTGGAAAATTGCTTAGTCATCCTTAGCTAGGCTGGCCCAACACACCTCAGCGCCCTCCCTGTTTCTGCCTCCACAAAAGCGTGGCTATATGTAAACAAAAGAGTGCTGCCAGATTGGTTCACAACATCTCTCCCAAGAGGAGACAGTTTTGGGAAATCCGCTCCCGCTTTCGAGTATTTCTATTGCCAGTACCCATAACTTGCCGACGCGCCCATCCCAGGCAGTCGGCCGAGGCAGCCATGTCCCTGAAAACACTGAACCTGTCCAGAACCCGAACACCGTCCCTGACCCCGACATTAAAATATAATTATCCCACCTCAGCGAACCCTAAACACCTGTCCTTATCATTTCTCTCCCTCTAAAACATTAACGCTACAAACAGCTCTCCGTACACCCTGTTTCGAACCCAAAATTTTCTGAGAATATCCCCTCCCCGGAAACTTAAGAATGTCCACCACAATCCAAACACTCGACCTACCCCTACCCTATGCTCCCCAACCCCAAACATCAAGCGTAACCCTGTGCCAGGGTTGAGGGACCGAAACCAGAAGTGGAAAAATGCTGAGTACCTTAGCTAGACTGCCCACCCCACCTCAGCGCCCTCCCGTTTCTGCACCCGTAAAAGCGAGGCTATATGTAGATGAACGAGTGCTGCCAGATGAGTTCACAACATCTCTCCCAAGAGTGGACAGTTTGGGGCCCATACTCCCACTGTCTAGTATTTCCTTTGCCAGTCTCCAGTAACTTCCTTTTGCGCCCACTCCGGACGGTCCTACGAGGCAGCGATGTCCCTAAAAACAATGAAACAGTACCGAACCCGAACAAGGTCCCTGACAACAAACCGAAAAGTAACTATCCCACTTCAGCGAACGCTAAAAACATGTCCTTAACATCCCGTTCCCTCTAAAACCTTAACGCTACACACACTTTTCCATTATCCCATGTTTGGAACCCAAAAATCCAAAGAGTATACATACCCTGCCCAGAACCCTAAGAATGTCCCCCACAAATTAAACCCTTGCCCTATCCCACCCCTATGCCCTCTAACCCCCCAAATAAAGTGAATCCCTGTGACAGGGCTAATAGACCCAACACGGAACTGGAAAATTGCTGAGTCTTCTTTAGCTAGACTGCCCAACCCACCTCAGCGTCCTCCCCGTTATTGCACCCGCAAAAGCAAGGCTATATGTAAATGAACGAGTACTGTCAGACTGGTGCACAAAGTCTGTCCGAAGAGCGGACAGTTTTTGGGCCCCAACTACCACTTTCCAGTATTTCCTTTGCCGGTCTCCACTAACTTCCTCTTCGCCCACTGTGGGAGGTCTGCCGAGACAGCCATGTCCCTGAAAACACTGAAACTGTCCCAAACCCGAACAACGTTCCTGACAACAAACCGAAAAAGTAACTATCCCACCTCAGCGAATGCTAAAAACATGCCTCTAACATACCCTTCCCTCTAAAACATTAACGCTACACACACCTCTCGCTTACACCCTCTTTCAAACTCAAAATTTCCTGAGTATCCCTACCCTGAACCCTAAGAATGTCCCCCACAATCCAAACACTCGCCCTACCCCACGCTTATGCCCCTCAACCTCAAACATAAAGCATAACCTTGTGCCAGGGCTGAGGGACCCATCCAGAAGTGGAAAATTGCCGAGTCATCCTTAGCTAGGCTGGTCCAACACACATCAGCGCCCTCCCCCTTTCTGCCTCCACAAAAGCTTGGCGATATGTAAATGAACGAGTGCTGCCAGATGGCTTCACAATGTCTCTCCCAAGAGCGGAGAGTTTTGGGGCCCATACTCCCGCTTTCAAGTATTTCCTTTGCTGGTCTCCAGCAACTTCTTGTCGTGCCCATTCCGGTTGGTCCGCCGAGGCAGCGATATCCCCAAAAACACTGAACCTGTCCAGAACCTGAGCACTGTCTCTGATCCCCAACACTAAAATGTAACTATCCCACCTCAGCAAACTCTAAAAGCCTGTCCCTAAAATCGCCTTCCTTATAAAAACTTAATGCTACACACACCTCTCCCTTACCCCCTGTTTCGAACCCAAAAATCCGAAGATTATCCCCTACCCAGAAACCTAAGAGATGTCCCCCACAATCCAAACACTCTCCCTACCCCTACCCTATGCCCCCCAACCCCAAACATAAAGCGTAACCCTGTGCCGGGGCTGACGGACCCAACCCAGAAGTGGAAAATTGCTGAGTCATCCTTAGTTAGACAGCCCAACCCACCTCAGCGGCCTCCCTGTTACTGCCCCCGCAAAAGCGAGGCTATATGTAAACGAACGAGTGCTGTCAGATGGGTTCACAACGTCTCCCCCAATAGCGCACAGTTTTGGGGCCCCTACTCCCGCTTTCTAGTATTTTCTTTGCCGGTCTCCAGTAACTTCCTCTCGCGCCCACTAAGCGTGGCCCGATGAGGCAGCCATATCCCTAAAAACACTGAACCTGTCCCGAACACGAACAACGTCCCAAACAACAAACCTTGAAAGTAACTATCCAACCTCAGCGAACCCTAAAAACCTGTCCCTAAAATCCCCTTCCCTCTAAAACCTTAACGCTACACACACCTTTCCCTTATCCCCTGTTTTGAACCCAAAAATCCAAAGACCATCCCCTGCCCAGAACCCTAAGCATGTCCCCCACTAATCAAACCCTCGCCATACCCCTCCCATATGACCCCCAACCCCAAACGCTAAGCGCAACCCGGTGCCTGGGCTGAGCGACCCAACCCGGAAGTGGAAAATTGCTGAGTCATCCTTAGCTAGACTACAAAGACTACCTCAGCGCCCTCCCCGTTACTCACTCCACAAAAGCGTGGCTATTTGTAAACGAAAGAGTGCTGCAAGAGTGGTTCACAACGTCTGTCCCAAGAAGGGACAGTTTTGGGGCACCTGCTCCCACTTTCCAGTATTTCTATTGACAGTCTCCCGTAACTTGCCGTTGCGCCCACCTCAGGCAGTCCACCGAGACAGTCACATCCCTGAAACACTGAACCTGTCCCGAACCCGAACACCGTCCCTGACCCCCAACCCTAAATTATAAATATCCCATCTCAGCGAACACTAAAAACCAGTCCCTATCATTTCCTTCCCTCTAAAACTTAACGCTACACACACCTCTCCCTTACACCCTGTTTCAAACCCAAAAATTCCTAACATTATCCCCTCCCCGGAACCCTAAGAATGTCCCCCAGAATCAAAACACTCGCTGTATCTGACCCCTATGCCCCCCAACCCCAAACATAAAGCGAAAACCTGAGCCAGGGCTGAGGGACCCAACCCGGAGGTGGAAAATTCCTGAGGCATCCTTAGCTAGACTGCCCAACCCACCTCAGCGCCCTTCCCCTTACTGCCACCAAAAAAGCAAGGCTATATGTTAACGAACGAGTGCTGCCAGACGGATTCACAAAGTCTCTCCCAAGAGCGGACAGTTTTGGGGTCCCTACTCCGGCATTCTAGTATTTCCTTTGCCGGTCTCTGGTAACTTCCTGCTGCATCCATTCCGGGCGGTCCGACTAGGAAGCCATGTCCCTAAAAACACTGAAACTGTCCCAAACCCGAACAATGTCCCTGACAACAAACCGATAAAGTAACTATCCCACCTCAGCGAACCCTAAAAACCTGCCCCTAACATCCCCTTTACTCTAAAACCTTAATGCTACACACACCTTTCCCTTACCCTCTGTTTTGAACCCCAAAATCCAGAGTATCCCCTGCCCAGAACGCTGAGCTGTCCCCCACAAATCAAGCCCTCGCCCTTCCCCACCCCTATGCCCCCCAAAACCAAACATAAAGCATAACCCTGTGCAAGGGACCCAACTTGGAAGTGGAATATTGCTGAGTCATCCTTAGCAAGGCTGGCCCAACACAGCTCAGCGTCCACCCCGTTTCTGCCTCCACAAAAGCGTGGCTATGTGTAAATGAACGAATGCTGCCAGAGTGGTTCACAACGTCTGTCCCAAGAGGGAACAGTTTTGGGGCACCTACTCCCGCTTTCAGTATTTCTATTTTTAATCTCCCATAACTTGCAATCGCACCCACCCCTGGTGGTCCGCCGAGGCACTAATGTCTCTGAAAACACTGAACTTGTCCCAAACCTGAACATGCTCAATGGCCCCAGCCCCTAAAATATAACTATCTCACCTCAGCGAACTCTAAAAACCTGCCCCTATCAATTCCTTCCCTCTAAAACCTTAATGCTACAAACCTCTCATTTATCCCTGTTTCGAACCCAAAAATCCAAAGAGTATTCCCTGCTCGTAACCCTAAGCATGTCCCCCACAAATCAAACACTCGTCCTACCGCCGCGCTATGACTCACGATCCCAAACATAAAGCATAACCCTGTGCTGGGGCTGAGAGACCCAATGCGGAAGTGGAAAATTGCTGAGTCATCCTTAGCTAGGCTGGTACAACACACCTCAGCGCCCACCCTGTTTCTGCCTCCACAATAGTGTGGCTATATGTAAAGGAACAAGTGCTGCCTGACTGGTTCACAACGTCTCTCCAAAGAGGGAACAGTTTTGGGGACCCTGCTCCCGCTTTCGAGTATTTCTATTGCCAGTCTTCCGTAACTTGCCATCGCGCCCACCCCAAGCGGTCCTCAGGGGCAGCCATGCCCCTGAAAACACTGAACCTCTCCCGAACCCGAACACCGTCCCTGTCCCCAACCCTAAAATATAATTCTCTCACCTCAGCGAACCCTAAAAACTTGACCCTATCATTGCCTTCTCTCTAAAACCTTAATGCTACGCACACCTCTCCCTTACACCCTTTTTTGAACCCAAAAATTCCTGAGTATCCCCTCCCCAGAACCCTAAAAATGTCCCCCACAATTCAAACACTCACACTACTTCTCCTCTATGCCCCCCAACGACAAGTATAAAGCGTAACCCTCTGCCGGGGCTGAGGGACCCAACCCAGAAGTGGAAAATTCCTGAGTCATCCTTAGCTAGACTGCCCAACCCACCTCAGCGCCCTCCCCGTTTTTGCCCCTTCAAAAGCAAGGTTATATGGAAATGAACGAGTGCTGACTTACGGCTTCACAACACCTCTTCCAAGATTGGCCAGTTTGGGGGCCCCTTCTGCCACTTTTGAGTATTTCTTTTGCCGCTCTGCAGTAACTTCCTGTTGCGCCCACTCTGGGATGTCCGCTGAGGCAACCATATCCCTGAAAACACTGAACCTGTCCCGAACCCGAACACCGTCCCTGACCCCCAACCCTAAAATATAACTATCCTAACTCAGGGAACCCTAAAATCTTGTCCCTATCATTTCCTTCCCTCTAAACCTTAATGCTAGACACAACATTCCCTTACACCCTATTTTGAACCCAAAAATTCTTAAGAGTATCCCCTCCCCAGAACCCTAAGAAAGTCCCCCACAATCCAAACACTCGCCCTACCCCTCCCTATGTCCCCCAACCTCAAACATAAAGTGTAACCCTGTGCCAGGGCTGAGCGACCGAACCGGGGAAGTGGAAAATTACTGACTCATCCTTAGCTAGACTGCCCAACGCCTCAGCGCCCTCCCGGTTACTGCCCCCACAAAAGCGAGGCTATATATAAACGAACAAGTGCTGCCAGATGGGTTCATAACGTCTCTCACAAGATCGGCCAGTTTTGGGGCCCATACTTCTGCTTTCAAGTATTTCCTTGCCGGTCTCCTGTAACTTCCTGTTGTGCCCACTCCAGGTGGTCCACGAAGCAGCCATGTCACTAAAAACACTGAAACTGTCCCGAACCCGAACAACGTCCCTGACAACAAACTGAAAAATTAAATATCCAACCTCAGTGAACTGTAAAAACCTGTCCCATATATCCCCTTCCCTATAAAAGCTTAACGATACACACACCTCTCCCTTACACCCTGTTTGAACCCAAAAATCCAAAGCGTATCCCCTGCACGGAACCCTAAACATGTCCCCCACAAATTCAACCCTTGGCCTATGCCACCCCTATAACCCCAAACATAAAACAGAACCCTGTGCCGGGGATTAGGGATGCAACTCGGAAGTGGAAAATTGCTGAGTCACCCTTAGCTAGGTAGGGCCAAAACAGCAGCGCCCTCCCCGTTTCTGCCTCAACAAAAGTGAGGCTATATATAAAAGAACGAATGCTGCCAGATTGGTTCACAACGTCTCTCCCAAGAGGGGACAGTTGTGGGGCACCTGCTCCCGCTTCTGCGTATTTCTATTGCCAGTCTCCCCTAACTTGTTGTTTCCCCCAACCCAAGCAGGTCAGCTGAGGCAGCCATGCCCCTGAAAACACTGAACCTGTCCCAAAACCGAACACCGTCCCTTACCCCAAACATAAAAAAGTAACCCACCTCAGTGAACTCTAAAAACCTGTCCGTAACATCCCTTCCCACTAAAACCTGAACTCTACACACACCTCTCCCTTACCCCCTGTTTCAAAGCCAAAAATCCAAAGTGTATCCCCTGTCCGGAAGCATCAGCATGTCCCTCACAAATCAAACACTCGCTATTCCCCACAGCTATGCCCATCGACCCCAAACATAAAGCATAAACCTGTGCCGGGGCTGAGAGACGCAACACGGAAGGGGAAAATTGCTGACTCATCCTTAGCTAGTCTGGCCCAACACTCCTCAGCGCCCTCCCTGTTTCTGCCTCGACAAAAGCGTGGCTATATGTAAATGAACGAGTGATGCCAGACTGATTCCCAAAGTCTCTCCCAAGAGCGTACAGATTTGGTGCCTCTACTTCCACTTTCGAGTATCTCTAATGCCAGTCTCCTGTAACTTGCCGTCGCGCCCACCCCAGGCGGTCCGCTGAGGCGGCCATGTCACTGAAAACACTGAACGTGTCCCGAACCCAAACACCGTCCTTGACCCCAACACTAAAATATAACTATCCCACCTCAGCGCACCCTAAAAACCTGTCCCTATCATTTCCTTCTTTCTAAAACCTTAGCACTACACACACCTCTCCCATACACCCTGTTTAGAACCCCCAAATTCCTAAGAGTATACCCTCCCCGTAACCCTAAGTGTGTCCACCACAATCCAAACACTGTCCTTACCTCTCCCCTATGCCCGCCAAACCCAAACAAAAAGCGTAACCCTGTGCCGAGGCTGACAGTCCCAACTCAGAAGTGGAAAATTGCTGAGTCATCCTTAGCTAGACTGCCCAACACACCTCAGTGACCTCTCCATTATTGCCCCCGCAAAAGCGAGGCTATATATAAACGAAACATTGCTGCCAGCCAGGTTCACAACATCTCTACGAGGAGTGGACAGTTTTGGGGCCCCTACTTCTGCTTTCGAGCATTTCTATTACCAGTCTCCCATAACTTGCCGTTGCGCCCACCCCAGGCAGTCCCGCGAGGCAGCCATGTCCCTGAATACACTGAACCTCTCCCGAACCCGAACACGGTCCCTGACCCCAACCCTAAAATATAACTATCCCATCTGAGAGAACCCTAAAAAGTTATCCCTAACATATCCTTCCTCTAAAACCTTAACGCTACACACACATCTCCCTATTCCCTATTTCGAACCCAAAAATTTATCAGAGTATCCTCTCCCCGGAAGCCTCAGAATATCCCCCCAAATCCAAACACTCACCCTACCCCTTCCCTGTGCCCCTAAACCACAAACATAGAGTGTAACCTTGTGCTGAGGCTGAGGGACCCAACCCGGAAGTGGAAAATGGCTGAGTCATCCTTAGGTAGACTGCCCTACCCACCTCAGTGCCCTCCCCGTTACTGCACTCACAAAAGCGAGGCTATATGTAAACAAACGAGTGCTGCCAAACGGGTTCGCAACTTCTCTCCCAAGAGCGGACAGTTTTCGGGCCACTACTCCCGCTTTCGAGTATTTTTTTTGCCGGTGTCCAATAACTTCCTGTCGTGACCTCTCCTGTCGGTCCAAGGAGGCAGCCATACCCCTAAAAATATTGAAACTGTACCGAACGTGAATAACATCGCTGATCACAAACCTAAAAAGTAACTTTCTCACGCAGCCGAACCCTAAAAACTTGTCGCTAATATCACCTTCCCTTTAAAACCTTAACTCTACACACACCTCTCCATTACCCCCTGTTTTGAACCCCAAAATCCAAAGAATATCCCATGCCTGGAACCCTAAGCATGTCCACCACAAATCAAACACTCGCCCTACTCCAACCATACGCCTCTCAACACCAAACATAAAGCATACCCATATGCCGGGTCTGAGGGACCATAACCGGAAGTGGAAAATTGCTGAGTCATCCTTAGCTAGGCTGGCCCAACACACCTCAGCGCCCTCCCCGTTTCTGCCTCCACAAAATCATGGCTATATGTACACAAACGAGAGCTGCCAGACTGGTTCACAACGTGTCTATCAAGACAGGATAGTTTTGGGGCAACTGCTACCGCTTTCGAGTATTTCTATTGCCATTCTCCCATAATTTGCCATCGTGCCGAACCCAGGCAGTCCGCCGAGGCACCAATGTCTCTGAAAACATTGAACTCGTCCTGAAGACGACACCCTCTATGAACCCTGCCCTAAAATATAATTATCCCACTTCAGCGGACCCTAAAAACCTGTCCCTATCATTTCCTTCCCTATAAAACTTTAATGCTACACACACTTTTCCCTTACACCCTGTTTCGAACCCAAAAATTCTTAAGAGTAACCCTCCTGGGAACATAAGAATGTCCACCACAATCGAAACACTCGCCCAACCCCTCCCCTATGCCCCCTAACCTCAAATATACAGCGTAATCCTGTGCCGGGGCTGAGCGACCCATCCCGGAATTGGAAAATTGCTGAGTCATCCTTAGCTAGACTACCCTACCCACCTCAGCGCCCTCCCCGTTACTGCACCCGCAAAAGCGAGGCTATATGTAAACGAACGAGTGATGCCAGACATGTTCAAAACATCTCTCCCAACAGCGGACAGTTTTGGAGCCCGTACTCCCGTTTTCTAGTACTTCTTTTTCCCGTAACCAGTAACGTTTGTCGTGACCACTCAGGGCGGTCCGATGGGGCAGCCATGTCCCTAAAAACACTGAAACTGTCCCAAAACTGAACAAAGTCCCTGAAAACAAACCGAAAAAGTAACTCTCCCATCTCAGCAAACCTTAAAAACTTGTCACTAACATCCCCTTCTTTCTAAATCCTAAACGCTACACACACCTTTCCTTCACACCCTGTTTCGAACCCAAAAATTCTTCATAGTATCCCCTCCAGAAACCATAAGAATGTCCACCACAATCCAAACACTCGGCCTAACGCTCCCCGATGCCCCGCAAACCCAAAAATAAAGCAGAACCCGGTACCGGGGCTGAGTGACCAACCCGGAAGTCGGAAATTGCTGACTCATCCTTAGCTAGACTGCCCACCATACCTCAACCCCCTCCCCGTTTCTGCACCCGCAAAAGCGAGTCTATATGTAAATGAATGATTGCTGCCAGAGTTGTTCACACCGTCTCTCCCAAGAGGGGACA
>NW_017733954.1:0-6235 GCF_001890085.2 Hipposideros armiger | reverse complement strand
CGCCCCCCCCACACCCCCACTCCTCGCCGCAGACCCCTCAATCCTTCTACCTCTTCCAGCTCAAAAGTCTATCTTTGCGACAATGCCACCGAGCCTCCAAATTTTTTCTTTTCTTATTATTTATTACAGCAATTCAGTTAGTCTAAATTCCCATTCTACTTCCAGAAGAGGCCTTGCTTTGGCGTGTTTTCCTGAACAAAACAGCAGCCTCCATCTCGCCCTATAATGTAAAAACAGCTGCCATTTTTAAAATAAAGTGCCGATTTTTTTCTTTCTGCAGAAATTTAAGTAAACAAAAAGAAAAACAGTGACTTGAGAGAGCAGATGATGATGGAACAAGAAGAAATTATAAGACTAAGAAAAGGGAGGAATGTAGTTGATTATTTAATTGTTTGTTAGACCAAAAGCTGGGCTCAATTCAACTCTCTCCTCCACCCCACTAAATGTGTCATCAGATTAGACTAAGGAAGCAGGGGTCAGAGGAAGCAAGGAGGAAAAGCCCAAAATGGGAACAGATTCTTCCCTCACAAAAGGGATCAACATTGTTTGTGATACAAAATCAGTGATTAACTTGGAAATAGTTGTTGTGGGTGATTCCACTTGATTTCCAAAATAGCATAATAAAAGTTCTTATGTTACAAAACTTAAAAAAAAAAGTATAGATAACAAATGCAATCACAGACAATAGACATCCCCCACCAAAAGCGTAATTTTAAAATGAAGCAAATACAGAATGACAGATGATAGGACTAGCACAATATTTATTTCTGTGAATGATGATGTCTAGATCACTCACCAAAAATATATAAATGAAAAACAAAATGCAGTGATCTGTATTACTATGACATAACACTAAAGCAGAAAAATTAAAAACAAAAGGTTGAATAGGGAAAACAAAAAAAATAATGTAAATTTCCAATGGAATTTGAAGCAAAAATGGTAGTAATAGCTAATATTTGTACAGTACTGATTTTATATTCATGTTTTAAGTACATCTCTTAAATTTTTAATCCTCACAGAAACCCTATGAAGTAAATATAGTTATTATTTCCATTTTTCAAGTAATGACATTGAAGCACCGAAAGTTTGGGTAGCTCGATCATATGTAAATAATGGGTCTAAGATTTGAACCCAAGTAGTTCTCTTCAGATATTGATTTTAGCTCATTACTATTTGTGTTTAATGCAAAATAAAACAAGAACATAGAGGAAAATGAATAATCAGTTATTGGAAAGGACTGATATTTATCAAAATTTATAAACAAGGATTATTCTTTTTTTTTTTAAAGATTTTTTTATTGGGGAATTGCGGGGAGGGGAACAGCGCTGGGGAATTGGGGGAAGGGGAACAGCCAAGTTGTTGTCCTTCAATCTTAGTTGTGGAGGGTGCAGCTAGCTCAGCTCCAAGTCCAGTCGCCATCTGGCTTCCCGTCGGCAGCTCGTGGCTTCTAAGCTCAAGGTGCTGTGTTACAATTTTAGTTGCAGGTGGGCGTAACCACCATCCCATGTGGGAGTTGAACCAGCAGCCTTGTTGTTAAGAGCTCGTGCTCTACCCACTGAGACACCTGGGCAGCAGCTCAGCTCAAGGTGCTGAGTTCAGTCTTAGTTGCGGGCAGGTGTAGCCCACCATCGAACAGGCAACCTTATTGTTAGTAGCACATGCTCTCACCAGCTGAGCCACCCTGCCACCTGTTGGCAGCTCAGCTGCAGCTCAGCTCGGGCACAGCTCACTGGCCCATATGGGGAACGAACTGGCGACCCTGTTGCTCAGAGCCCGTGCTCTTAAGCAAACCCTTAACCAACTGAGCCACTCAGCCGGCCCCCCTGAATAGTTACTCTTTTATAGTAATGACAAAGCAGAAATAGACCAGCTACATTCAGACTAAACTCAGCTTCAAACCAGCTCAGTTTCAACCTCAGACTGGCTAAAGGTGAATTTTCCTCACTCTAACTGACTAAATGTCTCTAGAATTTTTCATACCCTATGTCCAGCATTCACTTACAAATTTACTGGGTTATAGGAAACAAGAGCAAATGACGAATAAGAAAAAAAAAAAAGATACTAGTATATGTCTTTAGCAGTTTCAGATATTCAGATATTTCTAGTTCACCTTGTGTCAACCTGTTAGCATCCTACTTTCCTCAGTCTCTCTAGGACTTCTGTTATTATGAGAAATTTCACATAATAATTCATGCTAATTATGAACAGGACTTTTTTTTTTACCTCCTTCAACCATTTGATAAACTTTAATAGTACTTCTAAGCAAATAACTAATTAGTTGTATAACCCAAAAGAGACGGTGGGAACTTCAAGCTAAGTAGGAGAGAAGAATGTTGGTGAAATGGCAACATATTAGGGCAATATTTTTGGGACAGGAAGTGCACTTTGGGGATCCTTTAATGGCTTTATGTAAGCAACTGTCCAGCCTGTTTAACTGGACAGATATTTGTTAGCAGCCTAATTATCCACTGGCTCCCTCATCAATCAAACATATGATTGTGTTTCTGTCTGATCTGCATCCTATAGCTGCTCTATATTTTGAGACCCTCTTCCATATTTCATGTAGTTCTGTTGTTTTCAAACACTGATGTGGTATGATATGCTTTCAGTGAAGCAACTGTAAATTTATGGAATCTGCCACAGCCAATATCAAATTCAAAAGGGCTTGATTGCTGACATGAGTGAAGGAACGTGGATTACTTTCTATTTGCTGTGCTCAGATGAAGACAGACCTTGTTTTAAAAATCTGGGAATCTGAAAAGATTCAGTGCACTGGTGTCTTGGTTTTGTTTTTTAGAAAAAGGAGATATGACCTAAAATAATATTTCTATGCCCAGGAAAGGAAGACAAGAAAGCTTTTATTATTATGATGATGATGATTATGATTATTGATTATTTTTTGGTAAGTTATAGTGTTGAAATATGTAACAGAATAAGAGGGAAAACAAGAAATTCAGTTGGAGGATTGAATAATTGGGCCCAATAGAGCTATTGTTCTGTCAGTGTGGATATTACAAATTCCCATCTTTGGGTGTTTATAACATCCAGTTAGACCTGAAACAAAATACACTAGACTCTAGCCTGCAAGCAATTTCAAAAAAAAAAAAATTGAATAATATACTTTCAATCATTTTTAACTCTAAGCCTTGCAAACTGCTCTATCACGAACCTACCATCAATGTGCCCAACCTCATTTAATCTGGGATTGAAGTTGATTTCTTTCAGATATATTTTTGGGATATGTAACTGATAAAATGCTCTCCTAAGGTACTTTAATTTGGATAAATGTAGACATTAAGCTTTATCACTATTTTCAAAGCGTATTATCTTTAAAATAGACATACTACTATGTATTGCTTGAATTAAGCAGTTTTAATAAATACTTTGAAGTCCTGAACATCATTTGTGTAATGCTCAGCATTTTACAGATAGGGAGCTAAGGTCCTAAGTTCAAATCTGAGTAGGCAGTAGTAACTAAGTGTATGGTTTTGATGCTAGCACAAAGGCCAGCACATGGTAGATGCTTGAGTACTGTTTGCTGGATCAATCGACCCTGCCTCCACCCAGCATTGCTACATAAATGTTGCAGTGTTTTACTGATTTTGTCTGAGAGACCCAATTGAAAAAGGTGGCAGAAGTCAATAGAATGGATATTGAAGAGATAGTAAAAGAAGGAACCAGAAAGATAAAGTGGGGGAACGTAAGAGACGAGAAGACACAGGTAACCCAGAAGCAGACACATATGAAGATTTACAATTTATTCAATGGACATTATGCTGCCATAAGTATCATCAGACCATGCATTTAACTGTTACCCATTCATTTATTTAAGAAATAATCACTGAACACCTAATATAAGCCATGAACTGTTCTAAGTGCTAGGGATATGGCAGTCAATAAAATAAAAATTCCTGCCCATCAACCTAAGTGTGCATTGGGATATGAATGGATAAGCAAATGGTGGGTAAATACACACAGTGGAATATCAGTCAGCCTTAAAAAGAAAGGAAATTCTGACACATGGTACAATGTGGATGAACCATGAGAACATTATGCTATGTGAAATAAAACAGTCACAAAAGGAAAAACACTGTAAGATTTCACAGACTAGGTGGCTTAAACAGCAAAAATTTATTTCCTCACAGCTCTGGAGGGTAGAAATGCAAGATCAAGGTGTCTGCAGTGTTGGGTTCATTCTGAGATCTCTCCTTGGTTTGTAGATATCTATCTTTTCCCTTTGTCTTCAGAAGGCCTTCCCTCTGTGCCTGTCTGTGTTCTAATCTCCTCTTCTTATAAGGTTGGATTAGGGCCCACCCATATGAGCACATTTTACCTTAGTTACCTCTTTCAAGGCCCTATCTCCAAACACTGTCACATCCTGAGGTACTAAGGGTTAGTACTTAATGAATTTTGTGGGGGACACAGTTCAGCCCATCATATCAACCTTATCTGTGAAGTAATTTTCTTCTGTTAAAAGATAAACTGAGGTATATTAACATTTTTAAGAGTTTATTTGAGCAAAAAGTGATTCGAATTGGGCGGCTCCAAACCAGAAGTGTCTAGGAGCACTCCACTAACAGGAAGTAGGGGCAAGATTTTTACAGAGAAGATGTGGAAGCAAAGCAAGGAAATTATTTGACTGACTATCGCTTAAATGGTTGTGTTACTTGGGAAAACTTAGTTGGCTGTTTGTGACTGGTTGTTCTTCTCATCCTTGAGGCATTTACAGGAATTGACCCTGGCTTTGGTTTCGGTTTGCATAAGTAGGCTGCCAAGGCATTGGAACCACCTCGGTCTAAAGGCTTCCTTGTTCGATTACTTCAACACCTGGTAGGCAAGATGACTACATATCCTGGTTTGTCCAGCACTGTCCCTTTTTGTGCCCTGCATTGGCATAAATATTAATGCTCCCCTCTCTCAATAGTGGCCTTGTTTGGATCACAACTTTGTGATCACTTATTCACAAGAAACCCATGAATATTTGATAAAAGACTTATCAGCCATTCTTCAGCAATTATAAACAGATTATATTCTGCTATTTAACAAATTTAATAATTACTGGAGACAGGGAGAATGCATGCTGCAAAATATCAGACTAGTAAAACTCAATTCCATTTGGTAAACATTTATTGAGTGTCAACCATGCCCAGCTTCTTTGCAAGATGCTGAGGCGGGAGTAATGAAGAAAATAATTCTACTTACCCTCATGAAGTTTCTAGCACAGCTCACAAAAGACAGTTTTGAGGAACACAATTAGACTAAGAGAATGTGAGAGAAGATGATATACAAGAAGACAGATGAATAGAAATAATAGAAGTTGCTGGACATGGAGTAAATAAAACAATCAGTCATCAAGGGTATTGTTGGAGAGGAATGCAACTTAAAAAGAAAATGAGACCAAAAATTGAAAGTTCTCATTGTGACACGAAAAAAGTGGCAAACAGAAACTAATTGCCATGTAAAATTACTAAGTTTTAAGGGGGAAGAAAGAATGATCTAAGTTGCTGGGTTTTTAACAAGGGTTACATTTTAGACAAAATTTTGTTATGAATGAAGATGCATTTTTCTGGTGAAAAGGTAAAAAAACAAAAATATCGTTTTTTTAGATTCCAAAGTGTGTCAAACCATTATTGTAGTAGAGGGTATTTTTCACAGTTTTTAAAATTGCTTTTTAAAAGAAAATTCTCAAACTGGAAACCTGTTAAGAACTTAGGTATGACCCAGGGAAAAAAATACCTACCTTATATAGAACTATAGTTTTCTATACTCCATGGTCACAGTTTGTTTTAACATCCAGCTGCCATTATGGTAGATGGTAGGAAATCCAATCCTATCTCTCACAGAGTTTGTGGGGCGTGGGGGTACATATGTTGAGCCAATCACTTCTCTCTTGCTCCAGATCCTAATTAAGGTTTCTTGGACATATCTGCCCATCTCTGTACCACCCTGTGCAGCTACTGGTCAGGTCAGCCTCACAAGATGGGTCCCTGTTATCCCCCAGGTTTCAGAGAATACTAGGCTGTAATACATAATGGCCTCGCTGAATCTGAAGGAATTTTAACAAAGCAAAGCACTTCTAAATTAGATATCAGGAATCACTGATCCTAAGGACTATCATCTCTGCCCTTTTTCAAAGAGGACCTAACCCCGTCCCCAAGCTTTTGAGGCCAATGCTGCCTGAGAACAGTTTCCTCTCTTTCATATCACTTCTCTCTAATATCCCCCGCCCCGCCCC
>NW_017733953.1:4645-6369 GCF_001890085.2 Hipposideros armiger | reverse complement strand
TTGTACCCATTCTACAGAGGAGAACACTGAGTCTGTGAGCAGGCCCGGGGCTTCGTGAAGACACACGTCTGGTGGGAGGTAGAGCAGGACCCAAGCCCTAGACATCCTGCTGCAAGTCCCACCTGGACTGTGACCTGTGTTTTCCCGGCAGAGGTTCTGGGTTCGTGAGGTGACCCAACAGGTCCCCAGGACGGTTTGGGGCCTGCAGGGAGTTGGAAAATCTCATGGGATGGGGCCATCAGACTCCACTCCTCCCTGTGGCCAGGGCCAGTGTCCTCCCCGGCCATGCTGCACCGGGCACTGCCCACCTGGATGAGGGTAAGAGCTGGAGCCCGGAGCCAGAGCACCTGGGCTGACTCCTGCCTCCACCTGTTACCAGCTGGGTCACCCTAACCGATCTTTGCCTCCGTTTCCCAGTTTGTAAACTGGGGATCGTGATGGTCACTGCCTCACAGGATGGCTATGAGGGAAAACTTTCAAGACATAGAACAATACCTGGTCCACAGAAAAGACTCAGCGCAAACTGCTGCTTCTAATGCCATCATCACCACTATCATCACTGGGGTGCCCACACTGATGTTCATCGTGCGAGCACTGTCAGCACACCTTCATGGCTGTCTTTCCCCTTCACCCCACCTCAGCCGCATGTGCAAGGTGCTGCTGCTGCCTTTGCCTGCGTAGGGCGGAGCGGGCCTTTGAACCCAGGACCAACCCGAAGTTCGTGTTCCTTCTCCAGCCCCAGGAGTCCTGCAGGATCACAGTGAGGCAGCCACGCTCCTGGCCCACACCCGGAGCTGTCCTCATGCGGGGTGTCTGTCCCCCGGTGGCAGGAGGGCCACCTACCCCCAAGATGATAAAAGCTGATATTCACTGAGCACTCCCCCTGCACTAGACGCCGTTCTGAGCGTGTCGCACGTATAAAAAACAGTCCTATGAGATGGATGGGCGCCGTTTCTACAGCTTTTTCTTAAAGTGGAACATACAGACAGAAAAGTGCACGTCTCCAGTTTACGGCTTGGGGACTTGTCACAAACAGAACACGCCTGTATGACACTCCCCCTCCCCCACGTCAAGAAGTAGACTATCATCAGCTTCCTGAAAGCCCTCCTATGTCCCCTTCCTGTCACTGTCCCCCTCCATGGACAGCCTCTTCCTGAATTCTCACCACGTACATTAATTTTTTTTTTTCGCGTGCTATCAAGGGCGTCCCACAGTCTGTACGCTTGTGTGTCTGGCTTCCTTGCCACTTCGTCTGTGGGACTCATCCCCGTTGTGAGTGGTTGTAATTGGCTCCTTCCCGTTAGATCCAGTCATCCACCGCGTGAGGGGACCGGGATGGGTGCAGCCTTCTGCCGAAGGGTGTGAGGTAGTTAGTTCCCAGAGTGAGGCTTTTACAGGTAGCACCGCTGTGAACTCCTAGTGCAGGTCCTTTGGTGAACACACCAATGCGTGCTTATGGGACGTATGCTGAGGTCGGAAGTATTTTTATCCCTCTCGTACGGATGCAGAAAGCTGGGATAATGTGACTTGCTGCAGGTCACAACTCTAATAGGTGGCAGAGCTGGGGTTTGAGCCCAGACAGTCTAGCTCCAGGGTCCGCACTCTTGATCTCTGCTCTCCATGGCCGCTCTCCTTCTGAACTTGCCTGGGCGGGAGCTGACCAAGCCAGCAGCTTGCCTCCTGCCTCTAACCTTGAACAGCCCCGCTGGGTCTGCTGAAGACCA
>NW_017733953.1:0-1490 GCF_001890085.2 Hipposideros armiger | reverse complement strand
TCTTGGTTAAACAGAGTTGACCTTGGTTCCATGGATTGCCGTGGTAATTGGCACAGCATTGACCCACATAAAGCTCGCCAAACCATTCACAAACATGCCAATTCTGATCAATCAGTGACGGCATCTGCCTTTCCATATGAGGCAGAGCTGGCAAACCTGTCTCTCCCTCCCGTGCTGTGGCAGACATCCCCAATCAACCCAGGCTCCTCTAGAGCCTGGTTGATTAGTCATGTCTGCATGGCCACAGGCCTGGAAAATTAGAACCTGATATTTGCTGATATTTGCCTTTCCTACCCCAGGCTGGAGGTAAGAAAGTTCATGCTGCCTAAGTTTTAGGCTGCACATGGACAGAGGAGCTGTGGAGATTTAGGAGAGATCATGGGCCTGAATGTCAAAGTACTGGAAATAGCCAGTTCTGCTATTCATCGGGCGTGTGAGATGGTCACCCCCTTCACCTGGAAGTGACAGGAAATAGGGAGTTTCCATTCGGGACGAGCAGAGCTGCCCAGGTCAGACCCCGGACCACCCAGCCATGTCCGTGTCTGACCAGGCCTGGCTCTGCGGAGACAGTTTTCTCAGCTGCCGCTAATGGCTGCCACTTGTTCAGGTGCCTGGCTGGCTTTTCTTGCTTACCTGAGTGCCACCTGATGGAGCAAGAGCCTGCTTATTAACCTTTGTAAAGTAGGTTGAACTCTTACCTGTTCTGCACTCATCTTGCTCAGCTTTCAAACAGGAAGAAAACAAACCAGTGTGTGCCCGTCCTGTACGTCTGTGGGCATTTAACTTGCTTCCCTGGGCTGTGCCTCCCTTCTCCCTGCCCTGGGCCACTTCTCCGGGCCCTTTTCTCAGATGCCAGTCTGTCGATGATGTCCGTGTGCGTTTCCTGTGGCCTCTTGGGGCCTGAGCTCAGGCCTGGGAGCCCTGGGGAGTGGGGAGACAGGAAGAGACGATAACATTTAATAAGCACCTGCTGTATTCAGGTGCTGGTGATGTCACATAGAGCCTTAACCGCTGGGGAAACTTGCTCAGAGAAGTTACATGTGGCATCTAAGCCCCCCCACCCCCCACGCTGGTAACAGGCAAAAGCCCGACTGGAATCCAAGGCTCCGTGCATCTGAAACTGTCTCACTGAGGCTCTCTTCACTCTAAATACTCAAGGTCAGCGTCTGACAGTTCGCTCGGGATATGGCAGTCTTTTCTGTATAGGGCAGAAATGATTATACTTTGTCCCCGTTCTACAGATGAGGAAAGTGAGGCTTAAACTTTGATAGGTGGACTCCAAAGCCAATGCTTTTAACCCAACTGTGTTGGGCTAAGAAGTAGGAGACCTGGGGTGACTCACTGTATAATATTAGATAGTCTCTTTCCCTCTCTCGGCCTGTTTCCCCATCTGTAAAGGGAAGTTGAGCTGGAAGAACATTTTGCTGGGTTTTTATTCAGTCGTTTATCAGGCCCTCCCGCCACCCGCGCCCCTCCCCCGCTTCCCAGAA
>NW_017733952.1:16342-17202 GCF_001890085.2 Hipposideros armiger | reverse complement strand
ATGGAATGAATTCAGTAAGTGGATGTACTTCTATGTTGATGACTCGTTGACTCAACAAATCATTTCACTTTTTAATGGTTTCAGGTTAATGAGAAAAGAATGGAAGGTCGAGGAAACAGTAAACAATGTTCTTGCTAAACCAAGGTCATGGGACCTCATGACATACTGTATAAACTCAAATTTTAGAGTAGTTTGGATAATATTAAAACTAAACTTGATTCAAAGTTTAAAATCTAAACTAAAATTGATTCAAGAATGGAACCATTGTATACCTGACACTAGAGTAAACTGTACTCAAAACAAAACAAAACACACTGGTGTGGCAACTCTGTTTTGGTATTTTAAGTGGTAGTTTGGTTTCAGCAAAACATTATCTGCTACCTTATGTTAATTTATCATTTTAATTCATCAGTATTTTGTTGTAATTTATATTTAATTAGTATTTTTTGTTTTATACTTATATAAGTGATATAACAGAGTTTATTACTAGTTTCATATTTGACTAACTTTATGATTAAATAATCTGTCATCACTGAAAGACAATTAAATATATATATTTAATTTAAAAATATATATATATATATATTTTTTTCTTCTTCTTCTTCTCCTAAAGGCTATAAATACTGTTAAGATCACCAGATTGAGTTTTGAAAAGTTCAGGTAATTTCTAAGAGTGGTGTATTTCTGTTGACTTGAATTCTCATTTGAAAATCTGAGGGACTCATAATAGAATACAAAATTTATGGTACATTTCAAATCACAATTATAATTTACTAAAATGAGATTAAACCAATAATATTAGATAGGAGGTAAGAAGGCAAACATGTTTATGCTCCCTTTGCAATGTCCCTTTTTTTTTA
>NW_017733952.1:7811-14162 GCF_001890085.2 Hipposideros armiger | reverse complement strand
CCTGCATGTTTACACACGACAGAAGTTAATGAACTCTGTTTTTGTTTTTTCTCTTGTTAATCTGTCTTGTTCAGCCTAATTCATAGGGCTCCAGCCAGAGAAAAGGGTACAGGAAAAAGATTTTTTTTTTTTAAATTTCGCCTCTGCAATGTATTTTTAATTTTGCCATCTTTAAATGAAAATTGTAGGTCATTCAACCTATATATGCATAGTGTTTTTAAAGGAAAACATAAAATAAAATAATTTATAAAAATCCTCATTCCAATACAAAGGCACAGCTACACTTATGACACAACCAAGCTGTCAGATGCCTGCCCTTTTACGTAGAAATGCCATGATTCGTGTCCCTCCAGCTCTAACCTGAATTGGCAGTGCAGTACTTCAGACACTTGGGCTGATGGTGATGTGATTGTTCAAAAAGTGAACAATGCTTGGCAAAGTTCTGATGAAAACACAGCCCTAACTTCATCTGACTTGCCTAATTTTTGTCTTCTCAGAAATGGGAAAGCAATTTACATTTAAGTTTGAAGTGGTGTGAGGGTCAAGGCCGGGTAACAAAAAAATACAGAAACTTGAAGGGCAACACTTTGTTTGATGTCTTTGAATTTCAGAATGTCGTACTGCCTGGCTGCACTAAATACCGTTGTCAGTGAGATAGACTAAGTACTTTGAAAGTTTCCAAAATTCTCCCTTAGACCTTGGTAAAGATCTTAATTTTATTCTAAGTGTAATGGGAAGCCATTGTAGTCTTGTGAAGAAAAGTGACATAAGCATATTAATATTTTAAAAGGATCAGTCTGTTGATTAAATATTAAACTTTATAGAGTGAAGATTAAAAAGCATAATAAAATTATGGATAATTTTATTTATATATGTTTTGTTACTCTTTGTTTTACTTTTTATTTTACCTTTAATGTTTCTAAATAAGGTATTATTTTAGGACAAATACTGAATTTATTTTTTTAAAGTATTTTGTTGTTTTGTTTACAATAACCCAGTTATCAAGCTTGAATATTAGAGTAGGGAACTTAAGTTTGACAAAGTTCAAGGATATGGGTCATTACATTAGAAAACAGTATAAAACTATAGATTTGGAGTTGGTATTCTGGAGTTCTAATGGTATCTGTATTCTTAACCACTGTGTGAAAGTGGTGGGCATCTAATTCTCTACACTTATAAATGTGAATCTAAAATTGTTTTCTACTTCTGAATGACCCCACATTAAAATTAACACTATATTTTCAGTATAAAACAGTTTCGTTTCTCATTTCAAGAAAATACAAAACCCAGCAATGAGCCAAAACAATGGGTTTCATTTTGGCTTAAAAATGAATTTGTTTATGCTCTCTGTATCTGTTGTATCTCCTGATAAAATCATTTCCACCCCTTAATTTATCCTGAGAATAAACTGACCAGGGTAGCCAGGAAGACACTTAAGTCAAGAGATATGTGATCCCAATGGAAACATTACTTCTCTCTGAACCTGTATCATACTCAGTTGATCAAAAAAATAGTAGTTTAAGGGAGATGTTTTTTTCTAGACCCAATTCATCAAATATATTACAAAACTTTTCACACTAAGAAACTGTGTGTAGCAATAAATCACTCAATAGTATCTGTTAGATAGGAAAAGAAAGCTGCTTTAATTGTTTCAGCAGTAAATTAGTCAAGAAGACACTGAATTAGGAATTTTCATAGTCAAATTTCATCTATAAGCCATCTGCTAAGTTCACCATCAAGTTTATCATCAATGATGTCTATTAAAGCACTTGATTTGATGTTAATGTCAAATATTAACATATACTAAGATTAGTATAAGTGTGCACCCAGGATCAAACATCATTACATGTATAGTGTTGGAGGAAGTATGGTATTTCATTGAAAGGCAGGAAATCTGAATCTAGCCATCTGGGTTTAAATGTTAGCTCCACTACTAACCAGATGTGTCACCTCAAGGAGGTTACTTTCCTTTTCTAGACCTCAAGTCCCTAGTCTATGAAGGGATTTATAACTACTTACTTGTTGTGAGGAGCCAGTAAGGTAATCCATGCACTGAAAATACTATATGTTTTGATTTAAGAAAGAGGAACACAATTTTGACACAGCATGAATCAGGACATGCAAGTATGTACTACATTATGCTAAAGAGATACGTTCTTCCTAATGAATAATGAACTGTGTGCTTAAATATGCTTCTTTCTTAAAGTGGAAAAGTTCACATCTCAACTGTAATCGTTTTTTTCTGCAGAACAGGCAGCTTCTGTTGTCACAACAGGGACTAAGGGCCAGATGTAGGCTTTGACAGCACATAGAGTCGTAAATAAACTTGCATACTGGTTTGAGTTCATGCACTTTTATTAATTTTCTAATATCCGAAGACAGGAAACAATGGCTATTGTTTCATTGGTAGTAACAATTAATTCTACAAAGTCCTAGAGTGGAACTGTGGAAGTAAGAAAATTACAGTTGAGAAACAGAGCAAAGGAAAGAAAGTATGAAGATTATTTAGAAAACAGAACACCTCTGCTTTCATTCTAGACATTCGAACAAATGTACCAAATTAGGCATTTAGCTAAATAACCCAAACCATTACTTATATTTTCAACTTCAGTTTTAATAGAGATATCTTTGGTAGAACAGATTAAAACTGTCAGAGAAGGTAGAATAAAGGTAGAATTCATACACACTTCCAGGTACATAAGACAAACTCTTATGCTAAATTTAGACATCAATAAGTATGCATTAAAGGTTTTCTTCGAAAAAGAGAGTGGTAGAAAAAGAAATAATTCAAGATACTTTACTAAAGTTGACAAATTATGAAGATATCCCCAAAAGACAAGAATGTGGCAAAATATTTATTTTCATGTCTTCAAAACCTTTGTAATACCATTTTTCTGGTCCTTGAGAAACCAAAGCAAAGATGATTCCTGGCTTCAAGTTGCTTTCAGTGTGTCAGGAAGAAAAGAAGAGTTACAAGAACAGTGATAAGTGTTAAAATGGAGGAAATGTTACACACACACACACACACACACGGAAATGAACACTGATGAGGGAAGAGTTTGATGGGAAATAGTATTTAATGAAGAGGTGAGGTGAGGTAAATGAACACTTAAATTGAATTTTGAAAATGCATAGTAGTTCTCAGGACTCTCAGGAGGCATGTGTTATAGGCGGAGAAAATAGCAGAGAAAAAATTATTTGAGAGTCTGCAGTGATGCTTGGNTCTCTTCTCTTTATTTCTTTACTTATTTATTTATTTTCAGTAAAGTATGCCATTGGTTTTTGTTTTCCAAGGTTTTCCAGATATCTATGAGTAACTGAAGATTATTCCTTTATAATAGGGGCATAGATTGGGTCGTCGGAGAAGTCATGATGTATCTTTTCTATGTTTTTGTTGCAAAAATGCGTCATGACTTTTCTGACAACCCAATATTATGAAAATCAGGTACAGCCCCTCACAAAGAACATACAGTATGCCCATTAACACATATGGCTTACACATGTGAAAATAATCCATTAATTTTTAGCTTTTATGTATGTGCTGCCTTTGCTATCTGACTCCCTAGTTCTTTATTTTAGATCATATCCTTCTCTCTATTAGCTTTCTTTCATCGTCCTTACACAATTAACACTCTCCTTTTCTATTTCATTTCAATAAAGGACTTATTTCTAAACAGTCTTTCAGTGTGAAGAGATGCAGTAGCCTCTTGCCTCCACTTCCTGTAATTTGTCTGCATTTTAAAAATACTAGAGGTTAATATAGTTCTTTCCAATAAAACCAATGTCACCTTGTTTTTCTATAGAACCATTAAAAGGTCCCTCTCAGCATCTTCACGAAAGATGCTTCCCTGTCCTCATAATTTGTGCTTCAAATACTTTGCTGATTATGCATTCGCTCAGATGATATTTTGAGTCACATTTATAGATCTTTGACTGTGCTTTACACCAGGTGTAAATCTGTTTTCCCTGTTAAAGTAAACCATTGGAGGAATGCTAATCTGAGACTCTCCTTTTCATTGTTCTCATTCGCACCGCCCCCATTGCATTGTGCCTCTAGGAAAGTGAAGAGTTGGATATATAAAACAATGAAGAAGCATAAGAATACAGGATTTTAGGAAATTTCTTTTTCATGGGAAGAAACAGACAAAAACTAATCAAATAAGCTCAAAGTACTATATACCATGGTGTACAGTGTGGTGGTAGGTGCTAGGCAGTGGTTCTCAACCTGTGGATTGCGACCNTGCTTAAGTGCTTCTCATAAGTGCATCTGGATACATTTAAATGTCCAGAATGCCTTCTGATGCCATTATCTTTCACTATTATATAATGAAGATGTTTCAAGCATAACAGATTATTAAGTTTGAGATTTCATATATGACTCTCATGTACAGTAGATATGAAATTTCAAAGATGAATCACCATTTGTAGAATCTACAAAGAAAATTTAAAATAATAAAAACAACTATATTAGTTTTATGGAATCGTCTCACCCCAAGTGTATAAGAGATGAGAGAACGAAAGGTTTGGGGGAGAAGCTATTTGGAGGAAGATATTTTTGGATAAAAATATGATATTATATTCTTTCCCTTTCTTTCTCCCTCCCTCTACTCAAAAATTCTTGTGGGGTGCAGACTCTCATAGGTACCTATGGAGAGCTTAATATATGATGCCTTCATCTGGGAGGCAGAACGGACTAGGATCTGACTCCCACCTTGGAGCTCTTGCAAAAGAAAAATGACTCTTTGGAGAGTGATGCTATTTTGAGGTCAACCTACATACACTCCGGGAATATGTCCTAACAGTGTATACCTGTAGGGTTCTCTGCTGGCCAATGTGAATTGTGCGAAGAGCAAGCGGTTTTGACTTCTGTCCAATAGCGCCACCTGGAGTCATGGAGGGAACGCAGCAGCAAGAAGCTAAAGGTTCATATTCACAGCTCAGGAAAGTGGCAAAACAAACAAACACACAAGCAAACAAACCACACCTAGAATAGAAGTCTGGCGAAAAGCAGGAGAGACATGGTAAGCAGGGAACCTCAGAAGAACTCAAGAAAGAAACCCTCCCAAAATATGTCGGGCCTCTGGACTGTATGATGGCTGCTGACAAAAGAACCATCCTTAGCTTGAAAACAGCATCTGCAAAAGAGGGCAGGAGAAAGAATTATTTATGAGAGAAGTTTAAATGTATAAATATAAAGCCAACTATATCCATAATTTTAGTACTGAAGGCTACCAGACTGCAATAGGCTGGTGTTCATGTAAAATGGCTAAAAATATGCTATTAAATCAAAGTTCAGAGTCGTGATTAATGTCTTGGACTAAACATTCTAATTTCCAAATTGTGTCTATCATAACAATTTAAAGTGTTCCTAGAACAAGTTTTATCTAAGAGTGAGCAGAAAAGCCCTGATAATTACCTCAAGTATATTTTAAAGAGATAATGGGTGACAAAAATAAATTTGCATTTGGATACGTCTGAGTTGTTCAACCTCCAGGCTACATAAGAAAATGTAAAGCTTTTCTTAAATGAGTTATTTTAGTTTCCTACCCTACCCTGCTAAAATAAGGGGCTAGGTGCTCTGACAAGGTTGTGTATGGTTGCACTCCTCATTCCTCTATTTCTTTTGGATTTATTATGCAAATTCAGTATCCCGACCAAAGGTGAGAGTAAGGGCAAACATCACTATTACAAAAATTCTGTTTCTGAGGATAAATATGAACTTTTAACAAACGTTTCTTATGATGACAACTTAACGTATAAACATTTCAATATTTAAGTGTTAAAATCATAATGTTACAGTGAAGAACAGCAATTTCCACACTGTCAGCTGCTAGATTTCTGGTGTAGACACACTTGAAATATTATATAGATGCTCATTTTCAGCTGAGATCAGGTAAGAAGCAAGGTTTTTTTTTGTTGTTGTTTTTCTCTTTAATAATGACTAAGATTAAGTCTTATCTTCTCTTTAACTAATGTATTTGAAGATAGCTTACATGGTGTGACTGCAGTTTCATTTAGGCAATCTGATAAGTTGAAATGTGTACACTGCTGAGTATGTTCCCAAGCTGGTTTAAGGCTGTTGCTTTCACTTGGTTTTTGTTTTTAATGTATTTTGCATTTGCTCCATTTGCTGCTCTGCAAAGTCATCTAAGTATGTAGCTGCAGGTGTATAAATTTGGCACTGGTGCCAGTTAAATAGTGTTCAAGAAAACAAGACGATGTGGCTTTCCATCTACCTTCCTGCTTTCATTGCACACCCACAGATGTTAGTGATTAGCAGACATCTTGGTCCTGCCCAAATGCCCATGGAGACGTTGGGTCCACAGTTCCCATAAATCCCTCTCTTCTGCA
>NW_017733952.1:4213-5276 GCF_001890085.2 Hipposideros armiger | reverse complement strand
GCTGTGCTAGAGGATATATGAAACAGGACAGACAATACATTTTGCGAGTAAGTTGTTATTTTTTTTTATCACACTGACAAAGTAGTCCTCTATGATAAAGTGACATTTGCACAAAAACCTGACAAAAGGGAGGGACTACGCTATGTGCATGTTTGAGGGACCAGCATTCCAAGTAGAAAGAACAGTAAGTACAAAGCCCAGAGTTAGGAGCATGAATATGAATGTCTTCAAGATACGCAAGGAGGATGATATATATGGAGCTGAGTGACTTGCAGAGTGATGGGAGGTTTACTCACAGAGGTAGGCAGGGGTAGAAGGTGTAGTGCAATGCTTTCTGCTCTTCCTGAACTCAGTACCTTTGCTTACGATTAATGTGTGTGTGCATGTGTGTTTGTGTGTGTGTGTGTGTGTGTGTGTGTGTAATTATAGAGGATCAAAATATGACACCCCAAAATATGTACTTATTTTGAGCTGAAGACATTTGAGATTCAATAGCTGCATAAAAAGCCTTCACAGAGCTTTCCTTATCTGACTAAAAGCAGAAACTTTTGAGAATTGAGGAGGGCTGTACATTCCCTCTCTGGGGAAGTTTTATGGCTTGATGAACACTGAAAGCCGAGGCCAAGCTGGACCTTCGCAAACAAACCATATTCTATTAGTTACCCCCGTCTATTTACCGCTCCCAGTTTGTTACCGTGACAGCCTAAAACCTTTCTTTTGTCCTGTCACTTCTCTACACATTCATTGCTCTTTGTTAAGATCTGTATAAGCCAAATTTCTAAGCACCCCTTCCAGTTATTAGTCACTGAGTGTCTCCTGCATGTTTACACACGACAGAAGTTAATGAACTCTGTTTTTGTTTTTTCTCTTGTTAATCTGTCTTGTTCAGCCTAATTCATAGGGCTCCAGCCAGAGAAAAGGGTACAGGAAAAAGATTTTTTTTTTTTAAATTTCGCCTCTGCAATGTATTTTTAATTTTGCCATCTTTAAATGAAAATTGTAGGTCATTCAACCTATATATGCATAGTGTTTTTAAAGGAAAACATAAAATAAAATAACTTAT
>NW_017733952.1:0-3588 GCF_001890085.2 Hipposideros armiger | reverse complement strand
ATAAAAATAATACTTAGGTATTTTTAAGCTTTATTAATGCCTCCCAGACGTTCATGTTTGTTAACTGAACTCAACACTTGATTATCCATGCTGATGAAAGGCTACATAAGCATGGATAATTGAAAATAGTAGGCAATTCAGAAAATTGCTATGCAGTCAAATGCACATACAGAGAAACACACTCACACATTTATTCAGGTATATCCACCTTTTGTTAGTCCTATAAGGAAATGATCCAAAATGGTTGATGAAAAAGAAGCAGTTTCTGCCAAAGTACATGCAGATTTTAAAATATATGTGCCACCACCTGACAAAACGCAGAAAAAGAAGACTGTCTCAGCTTCTACCTCTAGGATCTAACTGATGACTTTATGTTCCCATGTAGGTAATTCAGACCTTTCCCTCTAATCAGTCCTATCTGAGGTATTGCAGTTGTAATACCAGGTCATTACCAGTAAAAGAAAAAGTATGGGTTAAGGTTGGTTAGACACCAGTTTGACTGGTAGATCTGACTAGTAGAAAAGAGTCAATGCAGTAGACTATAAAGCAGAAACACACGCAACTCCAAATTCTGACCTTTTTGAAATAAGTATATTATTAAGGATTTTTATTTATTTCAAAAGATACCGGAGCGGGGGGGGGAGGGGTTATCACTTTGTGAGGGGTGTAAATGTCAAACTCTTACATTGTTTTGTACACCTGAAACTATAAAACAAACAAACGAACAAAAAACACCAAATGTCAGTGGTGTAAATAATATAGACATTTATTTCTCTTTTGTGTTCACCATGAATGACCTGCTAGGACTGCCAAGGTGCTAGGCTTCTTTGCTCTGTAAGGTCAGGTAGGCATCTGGGATCCTTGTATTTTGTTGTTCCAGTTTCTGCTGCCACAGTCTCCTCACAACATGACCAGAGATATGATAGTTCACCACAACCAGGTCCACTTCTCAGCCCACAGGAGGTAGAAGAGGGTGTGGGGGACAGGAAGTTTCCATTAAATGAGGGTGACCTGGAAGAAGCAGCATCGTATTTTCCAGAGCTCAGGCACATGTTCAAGGCAGCTGTGGAGGCTGCAAATATAATCTGTAATTTGTGGCTCATTTACTCAAGTAAAACTTGGGAATTCAGACTAAAAGAAAGAACAGAAAAATGAATATATGAAGATAATTACCGTCTCTTCCAGAAGAGATAACAAGGAAGAAAGATTGCAATTCATTATAATGAAAGCCAGGACTTCCTCCCACCCTCCGCCCAGAAATGGTTGAGATCAGGTCAGATTCTGAGGAAAGAAAATTATGAAATTAGACGTATTGATTTTAAGAGGTCTTCTGTGGAAAGGCTCTAGGAATGTTAAAAGGTCTCATGTTCCCTGGTGAGACAGTAGCCATTGTTATTTCTTATAATTGAGGCACTATATTTTCAAAACAAAATCATTTGAATTTTATGAAGTGGGAAGTCAGAACGTAAAGGTATAGTAATAGTCATAGTTTCCAGTGTTCTCCAAACTATGTTCCCTTAAATTCTAGTCTCATGAGATAGTTCTTGGGAAAATTCTCCTGTCAAAGAGGTTTGGGAGACATTATATACTGTATCTCTACTGTAATAATTATAAGGTAAATGAGCATATTAATGGATATTACTGCACAGTCCCAATCTATTAATCACAGAAGTCTTATTAATGTATCTTGAAAAAACATTTTCAGAAAATTGATTTAATCCAAACTCATTTCACATGGCAGCGTATAACAAATGAGAACCAAGAAGTGTTTATATGCCTTAATCAGAGCTCGATAAAGCAAGTGACCTCACACTCCATCCAGTGAATTCTCAGCATTTAGTATGGACACTTGTATTGATTTAATCCAGCGGTCAGCAAGCNAAACAAACAAACAAACAAAAAACTCAGGGCACTGTTTTCCTGCTTCCTCATAAAAAGGCTTCCTTCTACCTTAAAGCTCTTTAATAACTGCCCCTCCCCCAAAATTGCTCAACTGAAGTCGCATTAATAGAAGACAACTTACGTCATTTTTTGAAGAGAATCCTCAAGATGCAGTTCCTTGGGAAGCATATTTATTGCCTCCAATCACATAACATTGTAAAGGACTGTTAGGGACTTCTTCACTGAAGTATACTTTGATAGGCAGGCATATAAAGGATGCTCGGATGAGGACATTTCCAGTCCCGGAATGAAATACTTAGTCTAAAGAAAGTAACCCTCACTTCTTCCATTTGGCTTCTGGGGCTTATTGTGCTCCACAGTAAAGTGGAGGAGAGAATCTGCCTTTTATTTATTTATGTTAGTTCATTCACATAAACAATTTTTCTGGGAAGTTTAAGCTAAACCTCATTTGTAAAGTTAAGTGTCATCCAAAGTCATGGCAGGAAGAAATATTTTTTTAAAAAATAATAATACAATCAGTATGGAAATAATTGGTCTCTTTTCAGATTCATGTTAGCCTATGAATGCAGGCAAAATCCAAACCTGCTATTTTGTTACTTTATTAGAACTATAGAAACACTAGCTGTTCCTCAAAGCTGTGGATTCTTTTGTGGGGGCGGATGAAAGGAGGGCAGAAGACTATCGTATTAATTTTTTGGTTGACGCCCCCGTTTTATGCCATTTTTCCATCAAATGTTTAAGAAGTTATTGTGCTTCCTGCTCATTTGCACAGTACTGACTGTCCAGTATCTACAATGGAAGTTATTTTTCCCTGAATAATGTTCGCATCTATTAGTGCCGATACACTTGTCAACAGCAACAATAGCAACAGGAATGGCCTCGATATCCGGAAACCATTATAAAGACAGCGTTTGAAAGTCTCAAGAAGAATGTCAGGACTCTCTCTTGTTACCATTTACCCAGACAAGTATTTGGCAGTACTTTTTAGGTGCTTACTATGTATCAGGTGACTTCTTTCGGCAAGGGGGATGCAAATCTGAGTGACACAGTCACTGTTGCAGAAACGCTCACCGAAGCCCCAGCCGCAGCTCCGCTGCAGTGAACACATGACTACACCTGAGGTTGCTCAGGCCGCCGCTGTTCTGATTTCTCTCCCTAGTTACCAGTGTTAGCAATTCATGCACGCAAGCCCCTTCACCCCCATTGCAGAGTAAATGGGCAGGCAGCACGGGTTATGAGAGTGAAGATGAGGTGAAGGGTGCCATTAAACACAGACAAGCTCCCTATAAATTCATGTTTCAGCGAGAAAGATGTTTACCTTTGACAGTGGCACATACAAATAGAATCTAAAATTCAGTGTAGACCATGGTAGAGTTCTCATGGCTTTAAAGCACAGCTTTGAAATACCTAAAATCAGATTAAGGGGATTTTACTGTGATTATTTTCCTGGGATAACTGGTCTCTGTATACACACTGCCTTAAAAGTAAACCCACTCATGTGACATATTACATTTTAGAAAACATTTAATATAAAAGTATCCCTTTTGAATAGGCAGGCCGGCCAAGTGGCTCAGTTGGCTAAGCGCTCACTCAAGAGTGTGAACTCTGAGCACCAGGGTTGCCGGTTTGATTCCCGGCCTGAGCTGAGCTGCCATTGAGCTGCCAACAGGTGGCAGGATGGCTCAG
>NW_017733951.1:6067-11702 GCF_001890085.2 Hipposideros armiger | reverse complement strand
AATGTGGCACATTGTTACTTTCTGTGTGGATAAAAGGGTTACTATGATTTGAAGTTCAAGGGCTACCGCCTGAAGAATTTCCGAGTATTCAACTTAAGGCTGTTTACCGCTCAAACTGATAACATCTTTTGAAGGGCCTGACCCAAAAGCTGTTCTCCCAAAAACAGTTCAGCCAAAGACTGAGGGTGAGGACACACAGGGTCCTGATGTCAAAGGCAAGATTTTTCCCAATCTAGAGCAGACTGAAGCGCTGGAAACAGTTAGGTTACGGAATAAGAATGCAAGTTGTCTGGTTTCCGAATTTCACAATATAGAGATGACATTACTGTAGAGCTCATAGAAAAAGATATATTTTTAAAGATTTTATTGGGGAATTGAGGGAGGGGAATCAGCGTTGGGGAATCGGGGAAGGGCAACAGACAAGTTGATGTCCTTTTGTTCTTTACTCTAGTTGTGGAGAATGTTGCTTCACTGGCCCATGTTGGTATTATCATAGCAGTCTTCCCAGGTGAGGCAGTCGGTCACCAGCCACTGGATGGCTGCTCACGGTGGCTCTTGGCAGCTCACGCCGACTGCCGAACACTCACGGTAGTTTACGGGAGCCCACTGCAGCTCCACTGCATCCGACGCCATCGCTGGCAACTCATGGCAGCCCAGCTCCAGGTCGAGCTATTTTTCACCATCTTAGCTGTAGAGGGCGCAGCGTCACTGGCCCTCGTGTGGGATCCAAACCGGGGCCCTGCTGCTCAGATCCGGCATCCCAAGCCAGCTCTTAACCAAAGCGCCACTCGTCCGGCCCCAGAAAAAGATTTTTGAATGGTAGATCAGACCCCAAATGCCTGAATGCCTGACTCACATTCTATCAGTTACAGAAATGGGTTGGATCAAAGATATATTGAAGTATCAAAATGTTTAAACTTTTCTTACTTTTGAGTACATGTACTTTAACAAACAGCCAATAATTTTCCTATTCTTCTATATTTCCTGCTTTGAACAAATACATAAGCATTTGAAATAATTATCAGTTTGTGTGAACTAGGTTGCAGTAATGGAGTAGGCTCCAAGATCAGCTTTGTTATGATGTGTGTGATTCTGAGAAAACTCTTGGACTTCTAAACCGATAGTTACTGTTATGTAAATAGAGAATTCAAATCAGATAGATAAAAATCATTTTCAATGTTGGTTTTTGTGTTCTCTAGTTCTCTTGTACATGTCACGTAGAATAAAGAGATACTCAGTTTTTCATTACCTATTTATAATAGCATAACATCTTGAGTGACATTTCAAGATTTGATTGCAAATAAGATCATGAGGAAACAGTACACCTGATCCTATCATTATTTTTTCAGTGTGCAGACCTGGATGCTTGCTAAGATGATGAGTAAATAATCGACTTGAAGTTTTTTCTGTCTTCCTAGGGAGAGAATTGAATACTTGTTTTGGATTCTCTCAAATTCTGAATTCTTCTGGTTCTTAGACAGCAACTGCATTTAAAATTGTTTTCACAGTAGAGGCACAGATGCCTAAACTGTAAAATGACATGAATTTTCTAATTCCTAGTTTCTCTGTCTGAGGAAGTAACGAGAATGCAGGCACTCACAGATGTCCAGGCGGTTGTGAGTAAGATACCTATGCTAAGCAAGCTCACTGTCACCTTTGTCAGCCTGCGACAGTTATTGTTGGTAATAAAAACATGCAAACTATGATATTATCACCGCTAACCATATCAAATGTGTCATACGTATGTTTCGGCCTTCAAAAATCAATTGATTACATTTCAAGTTCGAAGACTGCAGCCTTAATAATGTCTGAGTAATCAACTTCAGTATGCTAAGTGTTCTGATTGATAACCTTTTTTATAATGGTTTGACCCAGAAACAGATGTCCAGGACCTGGCTCAGCTAAACACTGGGGATGAGGGCAGCGAAGTTCGTGATGTCATGGAGGATATGTTACTAAAAATAGAATCCATTTATATGCCAGATGCAGGTATGTTGCTCACGAGAATACAATGTAGGGGATTCTGTTTTCCACAAGCACATCTTTGCGAATATAGAGATACCATAGTATAACTTTAATAAAGCTCAGATATAAATATTTTGGCAGAGTAATTGAGAGCCCAGCTGTCTGAATGCCTGACGTATGTTTTATCAGTTACAGAAATGGTTTGTGTCACAGCTTTGTTGAATTACAAAATCTGAAAGCCTTTTTTTACTTTTCTTCTCTTGTACTCTGCCCATTGCTAATAATTTTCAGAAGCTTCTATAATTTTTTTCTTTATCAAATACATCATGGATTTCACATGATAGTCGTTTGGTATGAAACATACTGAGGTAGTGAAGTAGATTCTAGCACCAACTTTAATATACTGTGTGAGACTCTGGAAGAACCCCTTAACTTTTAAACGGTTCCTTACTCATTTGTAAAGAGTGACTTGAAATCACATATATGAAAACCATTTTCAGGGCTTGTTTTAGTGTTCTCTAGTTCCCTTGTATATAATACTAAGAATACAAACATATCCTGTTTTTCATAACTTATTTACTGTATCACCTTGAGCCAAATTTTAAGATTTCACTACAACATAATGAATAAATTCCTCTTTATGTTTCTTTTTCTGTATGGAGACCTGGGTACATGTTCTCAGATTCTGTCAAATTCTGACTACTTCTGACTTTTCGAAAACAATTACATTTTAAATCTTTTCCCCACNATAAAGCCTATTTGCCTCAGGATAGTAGCCTCATTTTAAGATGAGAAAGCTGAGGCTACATAAGCACTTGACTCACCGACACAGAACTCATACTTCATTCCAAGATTGTGTTCTTCCTACCGTCTATGTTGGTGAATGAAGTGGTGAATAGTTTTGTATCAAATGCTAAATTGTCAAATGTGTCTGTACGGTAATGTAGCTCAGTACTGGCATGAGAATTGATGCTGTTCAGTGGAGCAGCATAGAGAATCCTGAAATGAGCTCCAGGATTGATGGCCGCTCTCTTCCCTGTTGGATATTTTTGTTATGGTAAGTTTGGTAAAAGCTGGACAATTCAGAATACTGGCATATAGGAAATTATAGGAGTGTAATTTTTGAAAAGTGATGTAAAAAGGAGTTTAAATAGTTTTGACATTAGGAAATGCAAAAATACCTTAAAATTATAATACTGTGAAACAGATATTATTTCTTCTAACTCTATAGTTTAATATTTTCCTCAAACACTGGTAGTAACTTACTTACATACTCAGGCCATGGATTATTGTACCAATTCTCCATTAGAGGTTTCCACAATATGATTACAATACAATACAGTCCATTCATTTTTTTCCATCCTGCTTTCCTTAATATCACTGTCCGACAGAGATTTTTCTGTTTATCGTAAACAATTTGTTTATATTTTCGCTCCTTTCTTCTGAATGAGACTCATTTACGGAAAGTTGCATATAGGACCTTCCTCCTAAATATAACTAGTTATTTTAACCTAATAAAGTTTGGCTTAATGCAGTAAGGAAATGATATCACTTCCATAAGGGCTCTTATGCCCACAAATGCACTTGGTTAATCGTGTAGTTTCTTCCGTTTAACTGTAATCACAAGACCATCTACAGTGTAGTCCTCATTTTCTAGACAGAGGTGACGATCTCTATTCTTGGTACACTATGGCAATATACAGGAAATGTACTATAGATGTCGTGTGCTTTCTCTTCACCTTCATTTAAAATAAATTTTCAGCGGGCCGGCTGAGTGGCTCAGTTGGTTAAGAGCTCTCTCAAGAGTTTGAGCTCTGAGCTACAGTGGTTCGATTCCCGGCCTGAGCTGAGCTGCCGCTAAGCTGCCAATAGGTAGCATGATGGCTCAGCTTAAAAAGAATAAATAAATAACAATAAAAAATAAATTAAGTTTTCATACTACAGAAAAACAAAGATATGAAGTCCCCCGTTCCATCACACTATTGTCACAGAAGATACAGTTTTGTTGCTAATAACTGAAGGAATGAAGATTATCATTTATTATTTATATTTCATGGATACTGGTCAAATGGATAACTTTTTTTTTTTAAGATCCTGACCTAGAAACTGAACTCCAGGGACTGGCTCTCCATGAGACTGGGCATGAGGGCAACGTCAAAGGAGCAAGTTTCGCAAAATTACAGCCCATTCCACTGCCAGCAGCAGGTATGTTATACATTAAGAATGCAACTCATGTGTTTTCTCCACAATTACATCTGGAATACTATAGAGGTACCATGCTGTAACGTTAATAGAGTCATATAGAGGGATAATTTGAAAGGTCTTCTGACCCCAAATGACTGACTGCCTGACGTACAGACTACCAGAGATAGAAACAAGTGATGTCAAATCTAGGTTAAATTCTAAAATATGAAAACACTTTCTTTTGAATATATGTAGTGTCACCAACAGCAGATAATTTTCAGATTCTTTCATAATTCCTGCTGTGAAGAAACATACAAATGCATTTGTCATCAATATCAGGTTTATGAAATGTGCTGAGGCACCAAAGTAGGTTCAAGTACCAGACCTAATATAATATGCATTTGTTTAGGAGACGCTTATCACTTCTAAAACACCTTCGCTCTTATAGAAATAGTGAAATCAAATTGGAGACATACATAAGAATCATTATCAATGGTGATTTTTGCCTTCTCTGGTCCTCTTGGATAGAATACAGAGAGTACAACGATACTTTNGCAGAGAAGGAAGTGATGGCTCACCGCATGGGTAAAAAGGGGTCTTAAAATCCTTAGTGTCTCTTTCTGTCACAGCCATATGTTTGAGACATGGTCTCCAGTAGGGAAACCCTGGGGCAGTCTGTCTGGAAAGTTTCTGGAAGCATGAGAAAGATTGCAGGGGAAGGGAAACCACACGTCAAGTTGCTTGTGTAGACTGTGCTAGGCCCAGGACTTTCAAGGCTCTGTGGCCCAGGTGGGAACACGTCCACGGGCAATGCAGGGCCCCAAGTCAGTGCGCATGCTAATTGCTGCGCATGCGCCTTGCAGCAGGCGGCAGTTGGTGCACATGCGCATTGTAGTCCGCGTTCTTCGACCAGAGCTGAGGAGGAGGCGGTGGTGTTTCTTCCTTGTGGAGCCTTTCCCGCTACTGGAGTCTCAACGGGTAGGTGGACAGACAGATCATTTGAGGGGGGAGTGAGAGCGAGGGGACAGGCAGCGGGCTTCAGTGGAGACGGGGCTGCTTTCTGTGGCTCCAAGGAGGAAGGTCCTCGAGGCCGTGTCTCTCGTGCCATGGGTTGAGGCCGCCATGTTCCTTGCCGTGATGGTGGGAGCGAGACGAAGGGTGACTGGATGGTGGGCATGGAGGGGAGGGCTCAGATGGAGACAGGGAGCCTCAGGGCGTTACTTCAGGTGTGTGGGCGATGGAGGCCCCTGGAACAGCCCCGGGATTCCTGAGTGGGGCCCTGGGCTGGGGACGGGGCGGGCGGTAAAGGAAGGGCCCAGAAATGTGACTGCGGTGGGCCTGCCACTGAGTCCTAGCGATGTGTAGTGCACCAAGCGGTGGGCCGGGGGGAAGCGGGCCTATCGGGCTGTGTGGCGACTCGTCGCCTCTGCCTTGTAGCCGGGAACCAGCCACAGGCAGCACGGAGAGACTTGATGGAGACTTTCCA
>NW_017733951.1:1707-2616 GCF_001890085.2 Hipposideros armiger | reverse complement strand
AAGGCAGCACTTTATATTTTGGGAAGAAATTGTCTTGCATTAGTCTTCTAAACCTTTTTACTGAACCGTTTGCTGAACAGTTTCATTAGACTATTTACATTAAGAGAGTGTTCACACCACTTCCGGAAGCCTGTTAGACGTGGCCAAAACGTATTCATAGGCATAGCAGAGCCTTTTAATGTACATGTTATTAGATAGGTAGCAAATGGCTTCACTAACTAATGTCAAAGCTCAGAAAAACACAACAGAATAAACCAAAGGGATAGGACACGAGATAGGTAATCAAACTATAAATCCTTAGGAAGAGGAAACATAATTTCACTAGTAAATCAGAAAAATGGTTCTTTTAAGAAATATTTGTGAAGCAATTAAGCATTGGACCTAAGGACACTGAAAAACTTTTGTGAAGAGTATCCATTAGTTACATATTTTTGAAGAATATGGAATAAGCCCAAGTACACACGTTACAGAATATGAACAAGACACTTAACAGATATTGATAATTTATATAATTGACAGTGAATACATTCTTGAGCTCTAAACTAATGTTTTCAAAATATGAATGAAATGGTTGATATAGTAGGGAAACATATTATTTAATATATTCCAGTAATACCTGAATATCTAAACATCACGGATACCAGGGGAATACTTTGGAAATTGATTAGAGTTGGCCCGCAAAAGCTCTCACTTTAGTGAAGAACATGGTAGCATATACATGAAAATTGTTTAGACTAGATGTTTAACCATTCACATCACAAAAGATAAATAACCATGTGAGGTGATGGTTGTGTGAAACCCTTATGTTTATCTTGGTAATCATTCCACAATGTATAAATACATCGAATCACCATCTTTTCTACTTTAAATATACACAAGCGTATTTATTAAGTTTTCCTGAATAAAGAA
>NW_017733951.1:0-1165 GCF_001890085.2 Hipposideros armiger | reverse complement strand
TGAACAGAAACAGTCTTTTCGTTTCCTTGTAGCAATAGAAAGTGTGGTGTGCCAAAAAGTAGTGGCAAACGATATGCTTGGAAGTCTGTTTTACGACACCAGAGCTGTAGTATCTTTTGTACACCTTCAATGTAATCTAAATCGCACTCTGCGAAGTAATGTTTCCAACTGTCATGTTTCTCGTGCAGGGGAAGGGCAACCACAGGACTAAAGGAAGACGAGCTGAAACCATGAAAAATGTCACGTGGGATACTTGACTGTGAAAATTGTCCCAGTATAGTTTCACAGCTTTTCCGATGAACATTGCCAATCCTTTGTTGAATGTATGCTTAAGTATTTGATACTATTGAAAATTATATGTTTTCTGAAATGTTATATTCTGTTTGAGCTGGTATATACAGATATATCTGTACATTGGTATTTCTCCAGCAACCTTGCTAAATCTGCTTATTAATTCCAAAAGGTATGTCTAGATCCCTTTTGAGCTTCAACATGCACAATCAGATCATTTTTCAGTAGAAGCAGAGTTTTGTGCTCTTTGAAACATTTTGACTCTTTTTTCCATATCTCATTTTACAACATTGGACAGAGACACCCAGTACAGTGTGAACAGAAGCGTTAATAGTGGATAACCTTTCTCTTATTTTTGATAGGAAATGCAGAATTTTAACATTGCGCCATGTTTACAGTGAAGTAGAGGAAGTTCCACTTCAATCTAAGTTTGATAACTATATATCTTAATAAAATTAACTTTTCATCAAAACTTGTACATTTATTGTGATGATTGCAAATTGTGCTCCTACAACAATTCGGGGTATTTTTAATTAAAATTATTGGAGTGACAATTGTTAGCAAAGTTACATAGATTTCAGGTGCACAATTCTGTAATACATCCTCTATATGTCACATTGTGTGCTCACCACCCAGAGTCAGTTCTCCTTCCTTCACCATCTGTTTGATCCCCTTTACCCTCATCTACCACACCCTCTGCCCTTACACTCTGGTAACCACTGAACTATTGTCTGTGTCTATGAGTTTCCCAACACTTTGTTAGTTTGCTGAATTCCATAGGGAAGTTCCTATGTTGAAACAAAGCTTGTCTTCTGACGGGGGCATTGGTCATGATATATTATCTTCTTGAAATATCTACGTCTTAATCATTTGT
>NW_017733950.1:17321-18803 GCF_001890085.2 Hipposideros armiger | reverse complement strand
TTACTCTTATGGGAATGAATTGTTTTAGAAATATAATCTGAATGCCGCCTTGGTCATCTTTTTAGTGGTGTTTTGAGATCATTCAGAGATATAATATAAAAGTATGCAGAATTTGATAATAGGAAGCCAAGGGCACATTAAACTTGAAACAAACAAAAAAAACACTTAAACTAGAATTCTAGAAAACTTGCCTCTAATAGTTCATAAATATTTTCACTTACCAAATACGATGCTGTTTTCAAAAGAGCAGTTAACAGCATTGTTTTCCATGGTTCCTCAACATTATCTGGGAGCAGTGTATAAATATGATATGCTATGAGGGTTCCCAATATCAGAAAGTAAAAGGGTTTTGTCCCCATATTGTAACTCTTCTGTTTCTTCAACAGGCCAGTATTACACTTTACTCCAATGTCTGCAACTAAATAGACACAGGCAAACCCCACCCAGAACTATTACCTAACTTCCCAGACACAGGGTTTCCTCAGCACAATGCATTCTCATGTAGCACATATCAAAAAGCAGTGTTGCTGACAAAAGCTCAAGCTCCAGTGTTCACTTTGTGAAAGACAATACTCTCATCTGGCAAGTTTTGCCAGATCTGCCAGCATTATTTATCTACAGGGAGTCACTGGACAAATATTGTGGAACACCAACTTGGTAAAGAGTATATTAATTCTTAAAGATTCTGAAAAATGTTTTGGGTTGTTGGAAAAATCATGACACATGTTTGCGACAGATGGCACTAGTTCATTTTTGGAAGTACTAGAGTCTTTTGCATCTATGCTATTGCTATGTCATTTGACAGCTGACAGCTCTAGCTTCATTCTAAAACAAAATTGAGTGATTTGGTTGAGTTTTGGAGATTTTACAACAAGTTGAAGATGGAAGGTCAAACTGTGCATTTTTGCCATATTTTACTGTTTTATTTCCATAAAGGGAAGAATGCACGTCAAGCTTGTGAAAAGTTGCATAAAGTTTACAGTGAAAATGCTCTACAAGAACATCAGTGCCAATGATGTTCATGAAATTCCATGTGGGTGATTTTGATCTCACAACTCTCCTCGGTCAGGGAGGCCCACCGAGGTTGATGATGACAAAATAAAGGCATTGATTGAGGCAAACCCACGATACACGACACGAGAAATTCCAGGAACACTGAACATACATCATTCAAGCATTTACGACCACCTGAAGAAGCTGGGATACTAAGCAGACTCAATATTTGGGTTCTGAATGAACTCAAAGAATTTCATTTGATGGTGCCTTAAACATCTGCAGTATGCTCATTAAATGTGAGAAAAAAAATCCCTCTTTGAAGCAACTGATAACTGGTGATGAGAAGTGGATTGTTTACAACAATGTGGTGCGCAAACGGTCTTGGTCCTGACGTGATGATTCGCCTCAAACGACATCGAAAGCAGACATTCATCAAAGGGAGGTTATGCTCTCAGAGTGGTGAGATTTTAAAGGTGTCGTGTTTTT
>NW_017733950.1:10686-14530 GCF_001890085.2 Hipposideros armiger | reverse complement strand
AATATGTATTTAAATCCTTTGCTTGTTTTTATTATTTATTTATTTATTTATTTTTAAAATATTTTATTGGGGAATTGGCGAAAGGGAACAGTGTTAGGGAATTAGGGAAAGGGAACAGCCAAGTTGTTGTACTTCAATCTTAGTTGTGGAGGGCACAGCTAGCTCAGCTCCAAGTCCAGTTGTCATCTGGCAGCTGCTCAGCTCAAGGTGCCGTGTTCAATCTTAGTCGTGGGGGTACGGGGTGGGGTGGGGGCTAATATCCCCTGCGGAGCTCCAACCAGCCCATGTGGGAGTTGGACCAGCATACTTGTTAGGAGCACATGCTCTCACCAGCTGAGCCATCCTGCCACCTGTTGGCAGGTCAGTGGCAGCTCAGCTCAGGCCCAGCTCACTGGCCCATGTAGGAATCTAACTAGTAACCCTGTTGCTCAGAGCTTGTACTCTTAATCAACTGAGCTACTCGGCTGGTCCCCCTTCACTTGTTTTTAAATAGAGTTATTTGTTTTTATGTTACTGAGTCATATGAGTTCCTTATATATTTTGGATAGTAACCCTGTACTGGCTATGTGGTTTGCAAATATTTTCTTCCATTCCATAAAAGGCAATTTCATTTTGTTCATGGTTTCTTTGCTATGCAGAAGCTTTTTAGTTTGCTGTAGTTTCACTTGTTTATTATTGCTCTTGGTGTCAAATCCAAATAATCATTGCCAAGACCAATGTCAAGATATCTGTACTTCCATATTTATTGCAGCATTATTCACAGTAGCCAAGGTATGAACACAACCTAAATGTCTGTCAAGAAATAAATGATTCAAAAAATGTTAGACATGTACAAAGGGTGCCGAAAAATGTATACACATTTTAAGAAAGGAAAACTGTACTAAAATCATAATACTCAATATATAGCAATAACAAAAGATGACGACAAGTCACATTTGACTTCTGCAATTACAAGAGGTGCTCAAAGTGGTTACCATCACCATTCAGACACCTGATTATGGCAAGCTACCACTTGAGCAACATTGACCAAAGTATCCACTTGTACACATTTTGTGGCACCCTCAGTATTATGTACGTTATATATTAGATATATTAGATAACTAATTATATGTATTAGATATATTAGATAACTAATATATATATATATATATATACTAGTTACATATATTATATATATATATATTACATAGCTATATCTACATATATATCTATATCTATCCATGTATAACACAGTAATACCTTGGTTTGTGAGCATAATTCGTTCTGGAAATAAACTACTTGTATTACAAGACATCGCTTGTTTACCATGTTAAAATGTATTAGAAATGTTTGTTCATCTTGCGGAACACTCACAAACCAAGTCAGTCNCATAATGAATAATCCCTCTGATATCAAAAAAGGTTAGCAACATGACTTTGAATCTTGATTTGGACTGACAGAAATTTTCCATCATGGAGAGCTGGCTTATTTCCATTGTGCACTTTGAGGCTTTGTTTCAGGGTTGTATTGGTGCCCCCATGTTGCATCATCAGTGTTAACAAGGCCCAAAACATCATCTTGCTTCTCCAAAAGGTCTTGGCAAACTTCGACTCTCCTTTGCTTTTGTTCACTGGTGAGCTCCTTCGGGACCATTTTTGCACACACCTTTCTCATGCTAAGGTTTTCACATAAGATTACCCTATTTTTCTACCGATGTTTACTTTGTCTGCTATGCTTCTCACTGTCAGCTGATGACTTTGATGCACAATTCAATGAATTTTTGCAATGTTTTCATCAGTTCTGCCCGTTACTGGCCGCCCTGACCTCTCCTCATCAGTGACTTCTTCTCTCCCCTCAGAAAAGCATTTAATCCATTTGTACACTGCCATTTTCTTCATGGCATTATCCCCATAAACTTGGATTAACATGTCCCTGATTTCACTTCCACTCTTACCAAGTTCAACAGGAAATTTAATGTTTGTTCATTGTTCTAATTCAAGCTCAGACATTCTCGCAATGGCACACAAAAACACGCAACAACAGTAATAAACGCCTCTCAGCGAGACTGCCACACGTCAATATGAACACAGCTGTGAGACATTGATACACCAAGGTTATGAAACCTTACCGAGCTGTTTGTACAGTGCTGCCAATGTAACTGCATGGCGGCAAGTTCACACACTGAATTGTCAGACCTCATATGACTCACGTTGAAAGCCTAACTGTTGGCAAGAAACTTTCTGTTTCCTGAGCCTCTTAGGCAGAGTCTAAGAGCTCCCTGAGGAATAGCTTTAGTGTCCTGGCATGAAGTTAGCAGACAAAGTGTCCCCTTCCCAGTCTGTAACCTCTCTTGCTTTCTTTCTTCATAAAACTGGTCATCCTGCCAGTGATAAGTGCCGGGGCGTGAGATCCATAAATTGTCTGAACTTTGGATGGCTACAGTGATGTTCTTCATTGATTTATAGCAGGTATAGTCCTGATTCAGTGGGTTTAGTGTTTTTCTACAGCAATATAAGTAGGTTTATTAGGTGGCTTTCTTGTTCTCCAATATCCAATAACAGTACATTTCATGAATTATACTTTATTTGGTCAGGCTATTTTACCTAGATAGNATTTGCTGTCCTTTTGTTCTTCAGTCTAGTTGTGGAGTCCTTTTGTGCTTCACTGGCCCAAGTTGGCACCATCATTATGCTCTTCCCGGGTGAGGCAGATCAGTCGCTGGCTTCTGGATGGCCGCTCACTGAGGCTGCTGGCCGCTCATGCTGGCTGCTGGCTACACACGGTAGCCCATGGCAACCCACTGCCACAGGGGCTGCAGCCTACACCATCGACGGTGACTCACAGCAGCCCAGCTCCAGGTTGAGCTGTTGTTCAGCATCTTAGCTGTAGTGGGCAGTGTCACTGGCCCTCATGTGGGATCCGAACTGGGGCTCTCTGGCGTCCAAAGCCAGTTCTTAACCAATGCACCACTCAGCTGGCCCTAATAATATATCTTTATTTTTATTATGCCTCTAATAAAAGCCAAAAAATCATATGCAAACTGAATGTCTTAAGTGTTATGTAGTGATTGGAGTAGCTTGGAGTGAATCATGGAAACTTCCTTGCAAAGATAACTTTGAGTCACGTCTTAGAAATATCCATTGTTTGGTAAACTGGAGAAAGATAAAGAACCTTGTGAAATAAAAGACACCGAAGTAGTCTTTGTTAGTTTAATATTTCAAGTGCATTTTTCAGCTTAATATATAACTTTTGCTCTTTCAATTTCTACCTTGGTTAATATATGACCTTAATTAGTATGTTGTTAAATAACTCGAATGTATCATATCAGAAATTAAGACATCTTAAATGTCTCCATCAGATAATTCTGCTGACTTTCATGTAAGATTTTTTTTTTGTCCCTGTTTCACTTTCTAGGAAAGCAAGGAATATAATTTGGACATCCAACTTTTTCTGTGTTGTCAACTGAATTCCTGCATGGAAGGTAGGAAAAATTTCAACTTACAGAAGTACTTGCCCAGAAGAGAATCAAAATTTAATGTTTGTTTTACTACAACTCTGCTAACACTAATGCTCTTACAAAATCATGAACTTCAAGAAACTGACTTGAATCCAACTGGAGATTCTTTCCAGAATAATGATCAATGGGATTGTTTTAACCCAGTGGGTCTCAACCTTCCTAATGCCGCAACCCCTTAATACAGTTCCTCATGTTGTGGTGACCCCCAACCATAAAATTATTTTCGTTGTTACTCTATAACTGTAATTTTGCTACTGTTATGAATCATAATGTAAATATCTGATATGCAGGATGTATTTTTGTTGTTACAAATTGAACATAATTAAAGCATAGTGATTAATCACAAAA
>NW_017733950.1:5492-8024 GCF_001890085.2 Hipposideros armiger | reverse complement strand
ATTCAGTCTCATTTATGTGGCATCTATTAAAAAGGAAACAGTCAAACTCAGAAACAGAGAGCAGAAAAGAGGTTGCCAAGAGTTGGAGAAAATAGGGTGAGGATGCTAAAAGGGTAAAAACTTTAAGTTTTAAGATGAATAAAGTCTTAGGACCTAATGTGCAACATGGTGACTGACTGTAGTTGATAATACTGTTTTGTGAATTGAAATTTGTTAGCAGAACAAACTTTAATGTTCTCACCACACACACACACACACACACACACACACACACAAAGGGAAATATGTGAGATGATGAATGTGTTAATTAGCTCAATGGAGGGAGACCTTGCACAATGTATACATATGTCAATTCATCATGTTTTATACTTCAAATATCATGCAATCATATTATTTACAATCATATTTCAATAAAGCTGAAAAATAGTTTATTAACTGTAAGTTTCTCATTTTAATTGCTGCTTCTCCCCACAGAGTAGAAGGTTTTTATTGTTGCTGTTATTGTTCCTTTATGACAGTTGCAACGTATTTTCATGAGTGTCCAAAGGGCAACCATTCTTGGTGCCTTTCTCTTCTGCTTATGAAGGTTTTATTTAACAAGAGAGAGAAAAGATGAAGGTCCCAATTTAGTGCTGTTATGTTTCTGCAGCAGCTTCTATGTCTCCTCCAAAGTTTATACCATAAGGAAGGATCTTTTTTTCAGAATTTTTCTCAATTATGTATCTATGTGTATATATGTTTTCAAAATATTACAATTTTGAGCAGGTTGTATTTTTGATGAGTTTCTCTGTCTGAGCTAGAAGCCCTAGTGAATTCTATGTAACCAACTTCTATGTTTCATTTACAGAATCCCAAGAAGGAAGAAAGAAAATCAAAAGTAATATGAAGAAAAAATGGTAAGATCAGTAGACTCCAGTGGGAATTTTGGCAGAGTGTACTCTTGCATTCATCACTTTGGAGCCATTTTGATGCCAATGTAATCAACAGTTTGTCATGTGCTAGAGATCAAGAAGCTGGAGTTCTCAGCAGATCAAGGCACAAAAAAAGCTAAGTAAGCCTGCTTATGTTCAATAATAGCCTATGTAATAAAGGTACTTACTGTTTCAAAGATATAATAAGTGTATGTTATGCTTACCATTTTAAATATGATGTAACTGAAACTTACATAATCACTAGCTGTATGATCAAAGGGAAGTTTCTAAGGTTATTCTCGATACCGTAATTTCATTTATAATAAAGGCATGTGTGGACCCTGAGAAAGAAGATACCTACTAAGAAGAGATTCTGGTAGCTAAATTTAAAACAAAACAGAAACAGAATCACAGTCCAGCAACCATTTCTACAAAGAGGACTGTCATGCAAATTATACATCAGGAAGAAGGCTGCAGGGAGCCACCTGCCTCTCCCACTAAACTGCTTACCTGCACTGTGATCCTGCCACCTGGGCCAGCCCTTATAAAGGAGTTCCTGGAATAGTATTTCAACCACTAGGACTGAGACTTTCCCTGTCTGTGCAACTATAACCATCTCAGTATCTTCATCGGCCAATCACAGTGACTCCATTCTGACCAATCAGGAAAGTGTTTTTTTGGACCAATCCAACTGGGAGATATAAGGTTCTCATTTTCATTAGGACAGAACAATCAGGGGCCAGGGATGGGTATTTCTGTCTATGTAAGTCAGATCCCCTGTGGCTTGGAGAGCACACTTTCCTTTTCTATCAAAGACAGAACACTGCATTCCCACAGCTGGAGCTGAAACACTGAAGGTGTCTCGCAAAGTACAGCAAAGCAGACTGGCATAGGGCAGAGTGGAATGGACTGAACCAGGTTTGACCAGGTGGGGTAGGATAGAGTAGACCAGAGCAGACTGGTCTTACTACTGGAGGGGGGCCTGGCCCCATGGCCTCCATGCCCCAGGGCATGCTGCTTCACAATTAATCTGTAACAACACTGAGCTCTTTCACAGCCATGCTGGTCTCACAGTCGTGCTGTATCACAGTTGAGCTGTTTGCACTGAAAAAAATTTCTCTCTTCACCATACCTCAAACTGGGCATTCCTATTGGCATTGAAGTGGCACCAACAGCCATTAGTTAACACATGCTAATTCATATCTAATGTGTTGTTTGGATTGAATTACTAATGAATATAAAGAACTAAGAACAGGTTCGGACAATTAAGCTCACAAACTTCTCCTAGAAAAAGTGCTACATACCACATTGCTGAATATCACTATGGTCACCTTCGAAGTACTCCCCTTGAGAAGCTATGCACCATGGCAGTGCTTAGTTCACCCTTCAAAGCAATTTTGGAACTCTTTTTCTGGTATGACTATCAGAGCTGTCAACATGTTACTCTTGATGTCATGAATGTCATCAACATGTCTTCCTTTCAATATTTCCTGAATCTTTGGGTAAAGAAAGAAGTCATTGTGGGCCAGACCAGGTGAGTAGGGAGGGTGTTACAACACAGTTATTTGTTTACTGGCTAAAAACTCCCTCACAGACAGTGCCGTGTGAGCTGGTGCATTGT
>NW_017733950.1:1204-3496 GCF_001890085.2 Hipposideros armiger | reverse complement strand
CATCAGTTTTTAGCAAAAATCATTTATATTACATCAATTTGTTGGCACTGCCTAGACTGTGTTTTTGTGTACTAGTGGAAATGATCCACATACTTGATAGTACAATACAATGACAGCTTAGGTGATACAACTGTTCAAGTAACATGTAGTCCTATCTAAAACAATAAAGTGGTGCTTACCACAAAAATATTTTATATAGTTTTTAAATTTAAATTTATTAAAATTAAATAAAAATTAAAAAATTCAGTTTCTCAGTCACAATAGCCACATTTCAAATGCTCAATAATCACTTTTGGTTAGCAGCTACTAGGTTAGAATACACACAGTTCCTGAGTTTTTATTCCTTATTCACTATGAATGTTAATCCAAAGTTTTTGCATCATTTGACAATTTTTCATTTAAAATAGGTTAGTTTAATAATTGTAAATCAAAATCTAAAGGCTATCAATGATATATTTGGGAGATTGTGCACATTATTTTCATAGGATTTACCTATTAGTATGTGGATATTATTGTTTTTTAATAATAGATGTTTTGCATTCTCAATAACGTAAAGTCTACTTGCACTGTTCAGCAAGATAAAGTTCACAAATGATTAAAATATTATATTACTTTGACTATGTTGGGAGTGTGAGCCTGAAGTTTATCACTTAGTATTTGAAGTCACCCAATCCTTTGCTTTTCTTTGCCTCAAATATACTCAAAAGTGTTGAATCCTGTCTTTTTACTTTCTCCCAGTTTCCTGTTATTTTTTTAGCACCTTTATTGAGGTCAAATTTACATACAAAATAATTCATCAGTTTAAAGTGTAGAGTTCAAGTTTGACAAATGTATACACTATTGTAACAACCGCTGGAGTTAATTGCCTCTGAATGTACAGCCAGAGGCAACCACTGATCTGCTTCCTGTCCCAAAAGTTTTGCCTTTTCCAGAATGTCAAATATCAATGGAATCATGTCACGCATATTCTTTTTTATTTGGCTTGTTAGTATTATGGTTTTGAGAATTATTCATGTTGTTGCATGTTGTTATACATATTAGTAGTCATTCTTTACATCATTCATTAGTATTCCATTGCTTAGATATCAAAACTTGTTTATATATTTACCAGTTGATGAATAGTTGGACTGTTTCCAGTTTTTTACAATAGCATATGTATACACAATTATCTATGAGGGTATATGTTTTCATATTTTTTTGGAGATAGAATTTCTGGGACATAAAATAGACTCTGTTTAGCATCATAAAATATAGATTAACTGTATTTATTGATTATTAACAATGTATTTTTTTCATTTGTATAGTATTGGCCATTCATATATCTTTTTCAATGAGGTAGCTTCTCAAACATTCTGTCCATTTTTTTTCTTGCATATTTTGTTTTCGTGTTATAGAGTTGTAATAGTTATTTATGTTCTCTGCACTTAAGTCCATCATCACATACATATTTCACCAATATTTTATCTTAGTCTGTGCCTTTTTTTTTCATTCTCTATATAGTGTGTTTCACAGAGTTGTTTGAATTTTTATAAAGTCCAATTTATCTATTTTTCTTTTATATCTGGTAACTTTTTCTGCCCTGTGTGTTGTCTAAGAAATCTTTGCCTAACAACAGCTTACAAAGATTTTTCTCTCTTGTTTTCTTCTAGAAGATGTAAAATTTTGGTTTTTATAATAAGATTAATGATTCATTTTGAGTTAAATTTTTCTATGATGTGAAGTAAAGGTCAAAGCTAAGGATTTTTATATGAATACTCAAATGTACAAGCACCATGTAAAAATAAATTATACTTTTGGAGTTGAATTACACTGGCAACTATGTCTCAAAAATTGACTCTATACTATGAGTTGATTTCTGGACTCTGTTGTATTATCTATCTGCCTATCCCTATTGAAATACCATACTATCCTGATTGCAGTAGCTTTATATTGTCTTGAAATCATGTACTATAAGTGCTCCAATTTTTTTTTAATATCCATTTTATTCCCATACATGTTTTGGAAAAATCATGACATTTAAAATGAAGAAACTATTTGTTACCCATTTTTATAGCTCAAATTTACAGCCCAAGTTCTTTGATTGCCTAAAAATATTACAATTGAGGAGAAAGTTTTAAACAAACACATCTGGCTTGTGAAATGTTGGAACATCTATTTGCACTAATGTAGAGCTTGAAATCCTGCCTTGTAGATACTAATATGAATCATGTGTTAACTTTTTTCAAAGTATTTGCCTCAGTATAATGTCATTTGTCTATTGCTATAAAATTCAGTTCTTAACACAAACTATTC
>NW_017733950.1:0-894 GCF_001890085.2 Hipposideros armiger | reverse complement strand
AAACTTCTCAGGGAGCAAAGAACTCCAATTAACAAAGTTGAACAGGTGGCTTGATTCCACTGGCACATGTTGATTGAAGAGCATGGCTCTTTCAAGTGATCTGTTCGTGGTAAAGTATTCACTCCAGAACCTGACCATGAGTGATCTGGTCAGAACTGGAGCATGTGCGTTTTCCCGATATGATGGTAAATCCATATCAAGAGTCTGAAGTGCAGGATAAATTAAAGACTGGGTCTTGAGTTTGAACTTGACATCTGGGTCATCTATGAGCTGAAAGTAATTTAAAGTAAGTTATTAAAATAATTTTTATTAAAATATGTTTTCATTTAAATACCATAGGTTGATATGAGACAAATTCAAAACTTAAAAAGATAATCAGAATCAACATGATGTGTATCTCAAAAAACTGTCTAATTTCCAATATTATATCTAGGACTAGACATCTATACTGAAATACTGTGAATACAAACAAAATGATTTGTACTACTCTCTTCATGGGTAGGAAAAGAGACCATCTAACCTGTGATTTAAAAGCAAAATATCTACTCTTGCAGCCAAGAATGTCAGTCAGAGAGAAGTCCCCATAACATCTGGCTGTGAAAACCAGCAGAAACTGTGGTTGTGTGAGATGGTAGGCGGCTGTATTCCCAGGTGCTCCTCTTAAATCACATGGACTAAAAAAAAACGAATTTTTAAGTAAAAAAATTAATGTACATATATTATTATTTCCAGAAGCATTAACATTTAAGGGAAAGATCATGTAACTAGGGATTCTAATTTGGCTCTGACACGAAATACATGAATGCTGCACAAAAGTCTAATTCATTTTAATATTTATGTGTGTTAAATATTTAAATTATACTAGTGCATTAAGACTAATCATAAACTAACAAG
>NW_017733949.1:10852-19529 GCF_001890085.2 Hipposideros armiger | reverse complement strand
ACCCACTGGCTTTTCTGGCCAGCTTTGCACTCTTCTATGGGGATCCCCAGGTCTGAGGCCACGTGTGGTCTGGGCTCCATTTGAGCACAAATATGCAAGAGATCTACAGCCAGGCATCACGTTCTTTACTACATGTGCCCTCTACTGCCCCCTAGTGGCACATCCAAGACAGCTCATGTCTTTGTCTCAGGTCGCCTGGTAGTGGGTGCATCAAAAGAGCAGGGAGTGAGTACCCACTCCCTAAGGACTTAGTAACGACACCCAGATTAACTGAGCTTTTCATACCTGCTAGGTACTGTCATAAGAGATGTACAGGTATGCATGAACACTTTTTCATGAAGCAATTCCTTTTTAAGGAGTCTACCCTTAATCCCGCGATATAGGTGCCACTGCCCCTTAGAGAAACTGAGGTACAGAGATTAAGATACCTAACATAGTCCCAAACCAGAGCAGAATTTATTTAACCCAGGAGGTCAAGCTCCCAGACCTTGTTATTAACCACGGTGCTATACTGCCCCCCAGACAAGAGTGTACATGGGAGAGAGGGCTTTGTGGACACACATTGTGTTCTTTATCTGAGCAAACGGCCAATAGTGCGGATGTGGTGCCTTTGGAAGGCACCTCTATAGGGCTCCTCTGCCCACAATAATGGGCACAATGAATTACCTGATGGATGTTTTACTGGGACTGAGATCTGGCCAGAAACTGATAGCAAGAGTATATACTCATTTTGAAGTGGCAAATATGTGTTTATTTCACAGAACTATTTTGTGTTATTTTCTATCATTGTCTCTGAATAATTGTTTACAAGCTCAGACAGTAGGCATGAGAATCGCTGTTCTCTAGGATTCTTTGTGAAATGCAAACTCTTGGATCTGCACACACACCTGCTCCATTGAATCACAATTACTGAGGCTGAGCCAGAAATCCAGCCTTTACTGAGCACTCAGCTGATGTTGTGCAGAGTAGAGGCTGAGAACCACTACCCCTAGGTTTGCTGCCCCCAAGTGACAAAATGTGTCAGGCATTTTAGAAATCCTTATTATGCAAGAATCTATTTACATCAGTAACTCAGAAGGAATAAGTAGAGAAAAATTGTCATACCTTCCAACAAAACTATCTTTATGAATTCCAGAAACAAAATGTATAAAATAGAGATAAGTTATCTCATGGAGGTATTACATTAACTACGATTACAGTTGTCCATCAGATTTTTCTTTCTCCTATTCAGTTAATTTTTTAAGGTCTTGGCCATTCTATTCTAGCTTGATCAGTCTCCTGTCATCTGTAGTTCCCTCACCTTTCTCTAGTTCAGTCCTGTTCCATTTTTGTCCACCCTTCCTGAGGACCAGAGAAGAGATGGTATATTGAGCACCTACAATTTAATCGACATTATATAGTATTTTCTCTGTTCTTCTGGGGAACCACAATGGGGAAAGCAATACTCCCCATTTTACTGAGAGGACAATAAACTTTAGAGCTGGTGGGTCAGTTGCCCTTGGGCTGCATTACCCTGTTTCCTTAAAGCTCTCTTAGGGAACTAACCTTTATCACCTGCTGATTGAACTCCAACAGTTGTCCAAGGGCCAAATGTTCCTGGATTAGGACGTACTCAGGACGAGTTGCCCCCACGTTGCGCACAGGGGTGAATGTCTCCCTCTGACTAGGCTGGGAATGCCCTGTGTCTGCACCTCCCTCAGGATTACCTTTGTCCTCACGCCTCACTCAGGGTGTTCCTTCCATCTTTCTAGGCAGAGGTCCATTGTACAAACATCCCCTCAAGACCATCCACCTCTTCTTTCCACATATCACACAGCCAGAGACAAAGCAGCCACAGAACTTAGAATGAGGTCAAACAATAAATCTTATACTAAGTCTGATTCTTATAACATTTACCCAGGGAGTGGAAAGTACAGGAATATTATTCTCACACCAGTACAATGTCTAAGGTCTTGTTCAAAGTCTCAGATCATAGAATCAGTAAAAGAAATTTTTTTATTCCTCTCTTTTACCAAGATGTGATTACCTTCATCTGACATTTTCTTTCCCTTTCATGGACTAAAGACATGTGGAGAGGCTACTCTGACATGAGAGAAGCCAATTACAAAAATGCAGACAAATACTTCCACGCCCGAGGGAACTAAGATGCTGCACAAAAGGGACCTGGGGGCGCCTGGGCTGCTAAAGTGATCAGGTAAGAGGGCTCCTGAGGATGCAGGGATGGGTGAGCAGAGCCTCGCTGCCTTGAAGAGCCAGGAGGGGCCAACACTGGAGAAGTTTCCTGTGTGGACTGTGGCCCCGCCTCCTCTTGTCCACGCTGCCCCTCTGTGCCCAGTGTGGGGTCTGAGAGGCTGGTAGAGCCAGAGCCAGGCTAGTGGGATGGGTGGTTCCCACTGTGTCCTATGTGAGCTGACCACCCAGCATGAGGGGGTGTCAGGCGGGGCTGAGTGGGCTGTGCCCAGGCAGGGTCAGTGTTCTAGCCCCACTTTCCAGGGCTCCTCTCAGTCATTCATCCTTTGGAAAGGAGAGAGTTGGGAGGGTGGGGCTGTTGCTCATCAGCCTCTGAGGCATCTCCTCCCTGCCTTTCTCCATTCCAGCGATGTCAGAGAGAATTCTCAGAGGGTCACGGACCTTTTTAAGCATGGAAACAGTGGCCATGGAGCAGCAGACTCGAGGGCCGACCAGTTTGCCAACCGATGGGGCCGGAGTGGCAAAAACCCGAATCACTTCAGACCTAAAGGCCTGCCCCCCAAGTACTGAGCCACTCCTCACTCTGCTCTCAGGAGACAGGGCTGCAAGCCCAGGGTCATTGAGTTCTGTATCTCCAGATTGTGAAAGAAGGCACATACCAGGTGTCTAATAAAAGCTTAAGAGATTGAATATTGCAAACTGTGTTATTTTTTGTTGTATGGACCTCCTATATGGTGGTCCGCCAAGGGGCGATGGCGGACATGTACGTGAAGGCCTCACCTGTGCCTGTGTGTTTGGGTGTAGGGGACACAATCTCAGTGTCACACAGAGCAGACACCCTGCACCCAGCCTTGCCCTCATCAGACCAGCTCTCTCCAGAAGCCTCTAGCTTCTTACTTGTCACCTCTGGCTAGTGGACCCAGCAAATTTTTTCTGCCATCAGGTGGACCACACTTTCCAACAAGGTCTGAATCTCAGCCTTGTGAGGGCCGTTCCCAAATTCATTGCTTTCATTATGTTTTACCCCTTAGTAGTCAATCTCCTCTTACTAGTTAATAATTCTCTATGTTGAACCCTCTCTCCCTTGTCAAATGACTGCCTGGTTGGTCTGCTGTGTGGTCCTGACTGATAACAGGGTCTCCAAGTGCTGGGTGTTTCACATGGACTCTCTCCTTGATCTGATGCCTAACCCTCCCACCCCCTTACCCTGGGCATACTGAGGCTTCTCAGGCTATTTTTTTGCTGTTCTCAGGCCTCCCTGTGTCCACATCCCTTCACGGTCCAGTCAGTGTGTCCTGTCCCCTGCTCCGCCTCCGAGCCTTGTCCCTCAGTCCCCCTTTCCATTAGGCTTTGGGAGCCAATGCCAAAAGTTCTGGCAACTGATATCGTGGCCTCCCCAACACCAACCACTATCCCTGATGACATCTGTGACCAGACTTTTTTCATTCTACCTAAGGAATGAGGCACACATTAGTTTCTCTCATCTTTATTCCCACTGTCCTTGAATTCAGATTCAGATAAAAATTCTACTTCCGCAAAGGGCCTTCCCAGTAAACCACTCACTTTCTGGGGCAGTTTGTGGCTCTCACAGCACTTCATTCACACCTGCTGGATCACCTTTATCCTATCCCCTCAGCGTTTCATGGTTAGATCAGTGAATTCCATGTGTGTGGCCCATTGCCGTACTTCATTTGCTGTGCAATGAGTTCCTTGATCAGACGTAACACTCTGGAAAACCATGATGGTGGGTGAGGCATTCTGTAACTCTGCCGACTTGGGCAGAAGCACTGCATGCAGGGCAGGCAGCTCTATATTCAAAGCATCTGTTCCAGTAAGAAAAAGCATTGCTCCTTGCGTGATGGAAGTCACCCAATGTATTAGCCTGGCACTAGATAGCTGACTGATCACCCCAGGCAATGGTGCCTATCAGGGGCTCAGTGTTGGTCTCTGCTGCTGGTAGATCAGGCACTCAGTGGGGGCTGTAGCCAGCTTGGCTTTGGTGAGTGGAAGTCCATGTTGNACCCACTGGCTTTTCTGGCCAGCTTTGCACTCTTCTATGGGGATCCCCAGGTCTGAGGCCACGTGTGGTCTGGGCTCCATTTGAGCACAAATATGCAAGAGATCTACAGCCAGGCATCACGTTCTTTACTACATGTGCCCTCTACTGCCCCCTAGTGGCACATCCAAGACAGCTCATGTCTTTGTCTCAGGTCGCCTGGTAGTGGGTGCATCAAAAGAGCAGGGAGTGAGTACCCACTCCCTAAGGACTTAGTAACGACACCCAGATTAACTGAGCTTTTCATACCTGCTAGGTACTGTCATAAGAGATGTACAGGTATGCATGAACACTTTTTCATGAAGCAATTCCTTTTTAAGGAGTCTACCCTTAATCCCGCGATATAGGTGCCACTGCCCCTTAGAGAAACTGAGGTACAGAGATTAAGATACCTAACATAGTCCCAAACCAGAGCAGAATTTATTTAACCCAGGAGGTCAAGCTCCCAGACCTTGTTATTAACCACGGTGCTATACTGCCCCCCAGACAAGAGTGTACATGGGAGAGAGGGCTTTGTGGACACACATTGTGTTCTTTATCTGAGCAAACGGCCAATAGTGCGGATGTGGTGCCTTTGGAAGGCACCTCTATAGGGCTCCTCTGCCCACAATAATGGGCACAATGAATTACCTGATGGATGTTTTACTGGGACTGAGATCTGGCCAGAAACTGATAGCAAGAGTATATACTCATTTTGAAGTGGCAAATATGTGTTTATTTCACAGAACTATTTTGTGTTATTTTCTGTCATTGTCTCTGAATAATTGTTTACAAGCTCAGACAGTAGGCATGAGAATCGCTGTTCTCTAGGATTCTTTGTGAAATGCAGACTCTTGGGTCTGCACACACACCTGCTCCATTGAATCACAATTACTGAGGCTGAGCCAGAAATCCAGCCTTTACTGAGCACTCAGCTGATGTTGTGCAGAGTAGAGGCTGAGAACCACTACCCCTAGGTTTGCTGCCCCCAAGTGACAAAATGTGTCAGGCATTTTAGAAATCCTTATTATGCAAGAATCTATTTACATCAGTAACTCAGAAGGAATAAGTAGAGAAAAATTGTCATACCTTCCAACAAAACTATCTTTATGAATTCCAGAAACAAAATGTATAAAATAGAGATAAGTTATCTCATGGAGGTATTACATTAACTACGATTACAGTTGTCCATCAGATTTTTCTTTCTCCTATTCAGTTAATTTTTTAAGGTCTTGGCCATTGTATTCTAGCTTGATCAGTCTCCTGTCATCTGTAGTTCCCTCACCTTTCTCTAGTTCAGTCCTGTTCCATTTTTGTCCACCCTTCCTGAGGACCAGAGAAGAGATGGTATATTGAGCACCTACAATTTAATCGACATTATATAGTATTTTCTCTGTTCTTCTGGGGAACCACAATGGGGAAAGCAATACTCCCCATTTTACTGAGAGGACAATAAACTTTAGAGCTGGTGGGTCAGTTGCCCTTGGGCTGCATTACCCTGTTTCCTTAAAGCTCTCTTAGGGAACTAACCTTTATCACCTGCTGATTGAACTCCAACAGTTGTCCAAGGGCCAAATGTTCCTGGATTAGGACGTACTCAGGACGAGTTGCCCCCACGTTGCCCACAGGGGTGAATGTCTCCCTCTGACTAGGCTGGGAATGCCCTGTGTCTGCACCTCCCTCAGGATTACCTTTGTCCTCACGCCTCACTCAGGGTGTTCCTTCCATCTTTCTAGGCAGAGGTCCATTGTACAAACATCCCCTCAAGACCATCCACCTCTTCTTTCCACATATCACACAGCCAGAGACAAAGTAGCCACAGAACTTAGAATGAGGTCTAACAATAAATCTTGTACCAAGTCTGATTCTTATAACATTTACCCAGGGAGTGGAAAGTACAGGAATATTATTCTTACACCAGTACAATGTCTAAGGTCTTGTTCAAAGTCTCAGATCATAGAATCAGTAAAAGAAAATTTTTTATTCCTCTCTTTTACCAAGATGTGATTACCTTCATCTGACATTTTCTTTCCCTTTCAGGGACTAAAGACATGATGAGAGCCTACTCTGACATGAGAGAAGCCAATTACAAAAATTCAGACAAATACTTCCACGCCCGGGGTAACTATGACGCTGCACGAAGGGGACCTGGGGGCACCTGGGCTGCTAAAGTTGGGGTAAAATTAAGGTAGTATCATGGCCATCACGGTTAGGGGATGCAAGGACTACATAAGCCCCAAGGTCCCCAAAGTAGGTTAAGTTCCAATGGCAATAAAAAGTAACTCTTTGTTAGCTAAGGTTTGGCCCCAAACTTCAAAACTGAACTCTGGTACCCTGGGCCGCATTGCCTGGTCTGCGCCAAGTCAGAATGTTTTCTTCTCTGATTCCAAACTGATCTCCAATCCCCAGATCATAAACGCCACAGGAGGAGGGGACCCAGGGGCCTGAGCTTGTGTTTGACCGAGCTGGAGCCAAGGTCCCAGGCACGCCTCACCGAAAGCTAGTTCTCCAAAAGTATTAAGGTCTAAGTAAGCTGAGAACAGAACAAGCTGTGCAAATTGCTCTACTTCACTTCCTCTAGTTAATTAAGGCTAAATTGCTGTGACAAAATACAGGTTAAGACATATAGAAATTTCCGTCTCATTTAAGTTTGTGGTGAGTGATGTCCTTGCCAGGGGACTCGGCCCAGCACTCTTAAACTCTTTCCACCTTGCTGCTCTACCGAACTTGGGACTGAACCTTTGACTCAGAGGGTGATCCTGGGACCAGAAACTTCATCACCACCTGGGATCCTGTCAGATATGCAACATCTCAGGCTCCACCCCAGGTCTACTGTGGTGGCCAGGACCAGTTACAGAACGTGTGGGTACCAGTGCAAAGTAAAAAAGGTGGGGACCCGTGTTCAGAAATGATTAAAAATTCCAAGTTCAGGGCCGGCCGAGTGGCGCAATGGTTAAGAACTGGCTTGGGATGCCAGAGGGCCCCAGTTCAGATCCCACATATGAGGGCCAATGACACTGCCCTTCACAGCTAAGATGCTGAACAACAGCTCAACCTGGAACTGGGCTGCCCTGAGTTGCCGGCGACGGCATAGGCTGCAGCCTCTGTGGCAGTGGGTTGCCANACAAATTTCAGTTATTCGTTCAAGAAGGAAGAAAAAGTGACATGTAAGGTGGTTAGTCACAACAGAACTTTTCTCATCTAGTTCCCATCAGAAGGCACTAATAGAAGTGCAGGTAGAGGAGGTTTGAGAGGTTCGAGGCAGAGTCAGTCTCAGAAGAATGAGTCTATATCAAAATAAAGCAGGAGCAGAAGAAATAGGTGGAAACCATCCGGCTAGCTGGTGAGAGCAGGTTCCATGCACTGCTGAGAGCAGGGTGCAGTGTGGGAAAGTCTGCATTTACCCACCAACTTCATGTGTTGTTATTAATACTGTTTTACCTTCACTTATTTCTACTTCAATTCTTTCTTTCTTTCTTTCTTTCTTTCTTTCTTTCTTTCTTTCTTTCTTTCTTTCTTTCTTTCTCTTTCTTTCTTTTTTTCTCTCTCTCTCTCTCTCTTCCCCCCCCCCATCTCCTGGGCAAGGTTAGCTTTTCTTATACAGGTAAGTGTAGGTAATTTTCTTACAGCAGAGGATGTGACATATAAACTCAGGATATGTGACATATAGACTGAGGTTATTTGATTGACATGTGCAAGTTATATAACTGGTGTCTTTCTGAGCATACCCTTAACCAGAATGCATATAGGAAAACCCAGGACGGGGTGGGGGTGAGGGCAAAACATAATGTTTATTTTATTATAATTATACTATAATGAGGCTGAAGGTCAGGTTAAGGGCAGGCTCCAGCGGTCTGCACAGGCGCTAAAAAACAGACAATTCTGGCCTGGGTCTTATTTCCTTTTTCTAGGAGGGTTTCAACATAAAATTTAGCTCTAGGGGCTGGGCCTGAGTGGTCCATGGGGAGTGAATGCAGGCAGTTCAAAGTACTGATCAAATTACCTTCTACTACCCCCTTGAGCTCACTTTTTGTTAACTCTTTTTCTGCCTCATCAGAATTCACCAGATGTACTTTGGGGATAGAGATTTTGTTGTGTGCTTCTGCTGTGTGAGGTAATGATGGATAGAGCAGGCATCCTACAAATACTTATGGATTGTTTAACTCACCTCTTGTTACCCGGAGGTATAACAGTCACAAAATTTTCAAGTGCCTTTTGGAAATTTCCTGTACAGTTGGGTTCCAGGGCTGATAGGGGATGACCGAAGTGTAAATTGGCTTATACAAAGCCCATTGCAATCTCTCCTACAGTAAACCATGGGATTCCAGTGACACATGAATATGGAGGACTGGGACCTCTGAAATTCCACCTATCTGTCTATATATAAATCATCTATCTACACGTGTATATATGTGTACAAATACATTACATGTAATATATATATATATATAT
>NW_017733949.1:5974-8252 GCF_001890085.2 Hipposideros armiger | reverse complement strand
TAGATCAGGCACTCAGTGGGGGCTGTAGCCAGCTTGGCTTTGGTGAGTGGAAGTCCATGTTGCTGAGCCCATGCAGAACCTCAACCCTCTACTACGGCCATTTTGTTCATGAGTCCATTGAGCAATGACAGGAGTGGTTGGAGATAGAGTCTCGACAAAAGATTTGACCAAGCATTTCTCCAAAGATACAGAAATGGTCAAAAAGCAAACGGAAAAAATAGTCAACATCATTATTCATTAGGAAAATGCAAACCAAAACCACAATGAGATAATCCTTTACATCAACTAGGAAGGAGAAATCAAAGACAATAAATGTTGGTGAGACTGTGGAGAGCCTGGAACCCTCATACATTGCTGGTGGGAAAGTGAAATAGTGCAGCTCACTTTGGAAAAAGGTGGCAGTTCCCCAAGTGTTAAACATAAAGTTACCATATAAACCTGCAATTCTGCCCAACAGTACATAACAAAAATAAATGAAAACATATTCACATAAAAATTTGTATGATATAGCCAAAAAGTGCAAGCAACAAAAATGTTTATCAATTAATGGGTGTTTAAACAAAATGTGGTATGTTGATATAATGGAAGATTACTCAGCCATAAAAGGAATGAAGTACTGAACATGGATGAACCTTCAGAATATCATGCCAAATAAGAAAAACCAGACACTAAAGGCCATATATTGCATAATTTTATTTGTATGAAATGTCTAGAATTGGCATATCCAAAGAGACAGAAATATAGTGGTTGCCAGAGGCTGCAAGGAGGGGAAGTGGGGAGTGACTGCTAAAGAGGATGAGGCTTCTTTTGGGGATGATGAAAATATTCTGGAATTACATAGAGGTGATGATGACTGTACAGCCTTGTGAATATACTAAAAACACACTGAATTGTACACTTTGAAGTTATAATTTTTTTAGCATGTAAGTTATATCTCAATTAAAAGTAGCATCAGGAAAAAAATTATAAATAACAGACTAGGAAGCAGGGGTGAAAAGATTCATTAAATGTGGCCATTGGCATAAAATAGAACAATATGCAGTAATTTAAGATAATATCCACGTTATATAGGAGAGTTTTAAAATTTTTGTTTAGTACTATCTTGATACAACAACAAAAGACTCTGTTATCTTATGTATTGGGGATTTTCAAACAAATATTATAATATCTCCTTATGAAAAACAGAAGTTCTTGCTATGTTTAATGTGAGATATTAACTATGTTTTGGTTAAAAAATAAACTAGGGATTACCGAGATTGTCCAAAAGCATATTGGAAAATAATAACGGCTAACATTTACTGACCTCATTCTGTTCTTAGTGGGTCACAGAAACCCCATGGTGTAGATCATTTTTCAGATGAGGAAACCGGGGTGCAGAGAAATTGAGTAACTTGCTCCAGGTCACAGGGTGAGTGAGTGGCAAAGTCAGGATTTGAACCCAGGTAGTCTGGCTTGAGACTCTTCCCTTAATCTACACTACTTCCTTAAGTATTAAGCAACAATAAATAATAAGAAAACTCCCCAGTACTCTGACAGTTAATAGGCCAGTGAGAGAAAAGCCATCACTCCTGGTGGAATTGTTCTGGGGAGAGATGGACCAGGCAAGACACAGCCCCATTCTGAGGGCAGTAGCTTATCTGAGAGGACACATAGAAGGCCCCAGCCTGGTCACAGCTTGGACTCTTCTTGGCCTTTTGTCCACCCCAATCAGATGGTGCCCCGAGTCCCAACCTACTCCCTCCAGCTTTCCAGACAAGTGCTGGGGAGCCCATCACACCAACGTATGGTCCATTCTGGGAGAATGCCTGGGCAGGATGACTCAGCCCAGCACTCTTAAACTCTTTCCACCTTGCTGCTCTACCGAACTTGAGACTGAATCTTTGACTCAGAGGGTGATCCAGGGACCAGAAACTTCATCACCACCTGGGATCCTGTCAGATATGCAACATCTCAGCCTCCACCCCAGGTCTACTGTGGTGGCCAGGACCTGTTACAGAATGTGTGAGTACCAGTGCAAAGTAAAAATGTGGGGACCCGTGTTCAGAAATGATTCAAAATTCCAAGTTCAGGGCCGACCGAGTGGCGCGATGGTTAAGAACTGGCTTGGGACGCCAAAGGGCCCCAGTTCGCATACCACACATGAGGGCCAGTGACACTGCCCTCTACAGCTAAGGTGCTCAACAACAGCTCAACCTGGAACTGGGCTGCCTTGAGTCACCGGCAACCGCGTAGGCTGCAGCCTCTGTTGCAGTGGGTTGCCATGGGCTACCGTATGTAG
>NW_017733949.1:0-3754 GCF_001890085.2 Hipposideros armiger | reverse complement strand
GACAGTCACTGTATAATGACAAAAGCTGATGATGATATTCCAGTAAAGGGAGGGCTCTTGCTCTTTGCCTAAGTACAGACTCACACTCAACATAATCCATACAGCCCCAATCCAGCTGATACGGTGGGAAGGTGTGATGCTGTGATTTATAAGGAGAAATATATATTTGGCCTTGGTCTTAGTTTCTGAAACAGAGCTCCTAAAACCCTTGGGATTTCCTAAGTGATAAGTCAGAGAGGGGTGTCATTTGTTGTGTTAATGAGGTGACTTTTGGAAAGTGCCTAAAGATGGGGGCTAGTGCCAGTGGAGCCAACCACCTGATTAGAGGGTTGTAACTTTCAGCCCCACCTTACTCCAGTCCCCACCTAAGAGAGAGGAGAATCTGGACGTTGACTTTAATCCCAAATGGCCAATGATTTAATCAATCGTGCCTATGTAATTAATCCTTCACAAAAACCCAACAGGACTGGGTTCCAAGACATGTGGTTTGGTGAACATGTGGAGATTCAAGGAGAGTGGAGCTCAGGGAGGGCATGGAAGCTCCTCTCCCTGTCCCCACACCTTGTCCTATACATCTCGTCCACCTGGCTGGTACTCAGTGATATCCTTTCATAATAAACTGGTAAGCTAGTAAGTAAAACGAGTCACTCTCGCGAATGGATTGAACCCAAGGAGGGGATTGTGGGAACCTCTGATTTACATCCAGTCGGTCAGAAGTATACGTAACAACCTAGACTTGTGATTAGTGTCTGAAATGGAAGGCAGTCTTGTGGGACTGAGCCCTGAAAAATTCTGAGATACCCTAAATTAAATTATAGCCTGCCATCGAGTGGGAGAAAGAACTGGAGTTAATCAGTTAACAGCGGTAGGCCTAAACTAACAATTAACTACTCCCATTCCTGAATGTATATTGAAACTGAATCAGCCTCCAAGAGGCTAAGCCCAACCCAGACACTACCACATCCTGCTCATGCATGAACTTTCCAGACTACTGCCCACAACCAATCCAGAAGCAATAAATAACTCTTCCTTAAGGACTATGCACCTATGTTGGAACTGCCTGTGCTTCAAATTTTCCCACCCCCCCAATGCAAATTTTTTCAAAACAATTTGTATCTTCCTTTCCCAAGCCCACTCACTGTATAAAAAAAGCCGTCAGGTCCAAGATGGCAGACATGTTCGTCTTCTCCATCCTGCCCTGCTGCTGGTGCTTTAGACCGCATGCCCCACGACCGGGTCCTTTTCTGGCTAGCATACGGCTCAATAAACCCTTTCTTTCAGAAAAGCTTTCTGCTGTGAAGGTTTTTGATCAATATTCCTTAACCTATTGAATCTGATGTTATCTCCAGGTAGACAGTGTCAGAATTAATTTGAGTTGTAGGACACCCAGCTAGTGTCAGAGAATTGTTTGGTGTGGGGAAATACCACACACACCACCATCACCACATTGCACACTGTTGACCAGAATCATTAAGTTTTCCACACTTCCCAAAATTCTAGGGAGCTTTGTGAGGCCTCCTTTCCCTGATAATCTCTTCAACCCATCAGGTTACATCATATGCAAATGTCATGTGAAAGCATGACAGTGATTTCTGCCTACTGTGCTCTGGATGTGTTATAAATTAAAAAAAAATGAGTCATTCAGTGTATCCAACACTACGCTTACTCCACACTGACTCTACCCCATACCTTCCTGCAAACTGCTCACAGTAAACTTTAAGTTTATACTCTATTCAAATGAAAACTTTAATCAGATTTTACATTTATGATTAATATAACATGCCATGTAAGTGTACAGGAGCCTAACAAGCGGCAATCTAGTACTTGGCTTAATTAATACAAGCACTCACTGCAGTCTTTATTAGCACTCAGCTTTCCTTTATTGTGGCTTTAAAAAAAATAATTTCTAAAAGTACAAGATTTCTTTGAACTACTCTGTTTAGGTAAGATTAGAGATAAAAAGTTTCCAGTAAACAATCAGTCATTTATATATAGGTTCAGATTAAAAAATGTCAAATATTGGAAAAAATATATATTTTAAATTAGCTCAATTTAAATATCATTTAAACATCTAATTTGAATCTTCACTGTTTCACTTATTTTATGTGTTAATTCCACCACACCAGGTCTTATTTCAGTAATTTCTCAACTGTCCCAGACAAGATAAAAAAAGAATTCAACTCCTGTCAATTACATTTTCTGTCTTCATGTGACCGGAATGAGAAACTTCTGCTCCCTACATGGGAGTCATAATGGAAAAATTCCCGAATCCACGAGAGAGGAACAAATAACACTGTTGTTCAGAATCAGACTACACAGCCATGAACACTCACATTCTGATTCCAGAGCACTTCATTTCAGCAAACAACGACTGATTGCTTTCAAGATTCAACTGTGGTTGAGAAACACTGAGGCCACAGGTAGAGCCCTAAATGCAGAGGTTACAGACGCTGGCCAAAGTACTCTTGATATGGTGGCAGGGTTTTCAGGTGAGCCTGTCCTTCATAACAAACCCATTCGGAAGATTCAGGAGCATGACTGTTTTTCTCAAAATGTTACGACATCCTGCAGAATTTTCATCCACTAGGCCTGCTGAGACCAGAGAAACCGATCACATTTTTCAAGCATGCTTTGTATCAAGGCTCTGAAATCCCAAAGAAAAAAGTAAATTTAGTTCTCACNAACATTAACTGAATATATTAACTGATTCAGAGAGTCATCCATCTGGAATAACGGAAGACCTGGGCAAGATGGAAACTACAATCTAGAAAAACATTCTCTGTCTTTAGGAAACATTCTCTCTCTTATTCTGGGAAGACATTCTCGTGTAGCTGGTTAGTTTTCTTCTGAGCCCCCTGGAAGAACCACCAAGTGGGAGTTTTCCAGGCCTCTCTTGAGTCCTGTATTTGATCCGTAGACTTGGGTTGACTGGAAGCTCCAGGCCCGTCATCTCAGCAGAGCCGTGCTGTGTTGTAAGTCTGTGTTGTTATTGGGGAAGTTTTCTGGTATCCAGATTTCTTCTAAATGAAGGGGTGGGAAAAGCTGGTTGTAGCTCTGACCTTGCTGTGAAGTTACTGTTCCTGACACAAGGGGGGATTTCAGCCCTTGTTCAGCAGTGAGGGTTGAGGAGTGGGGACGGGCAAGGATGACCACAAGGTTTTGAGCCTTGACCAGAGCACTGACAAATTTAATACAGATAAGCAAGTTATTAACTCAGTTTTGGTCTTCCCACTTTCCCTGATTCTTGTAAACCATTTTACATGGATCTGATCACCACGGGGTGAAATGATGATATTCCAGACCTTTCAAACATCAGCTGACATTTACTACCCACACCTCACGTGATGCATGCTTCACATTTATTATCTCATTGAATCCTCAAACTACCCTGAGTGAGTGCTGCAATTATGCCCATTTTACAGATGAGGAAACTGAAACCTAGAGAAACAAAGTCACGTCCCCAAGGTCATTTAGAAAATGACAGAGCAGATATCAAAGCCAGACAATCAGCCTTGAAATCCAAGCTCCCCATCACTATGCTACCTGGCAACCCTGTTAACTTGCTGTCAGGCCTGGAAAAGAAAAGTAAAAGTGAGGCAACCATGAATCACAGTCTGTCTCACATTTTTAGGCAACTCAGAGATGCAAGTTGTATTTGAAAACACTGCCTAATATCCAAGTAGACTGTTCAAATTCAAATGGTTATTTAATTTATTTATTTTGCCTTGGGAAATGAATTCAGATGATGTGATAT
>NW_017733948.1:4866-6014 GCF_001890085.2 Hipposideros armiger | reverse complement strand
GAAGCCATGCAAACAAATGGACCAAAATTGCAGAATGGCACTATGAAAAGTAAACCAAAAAAGGCAAGAGTGGCTGTCTTAATATCTGGAACAGGTGAGGTGTGGTTTCCTCTTTACTGTAGCACTGGAGAAATGCTCTTCCCCTTCTCGGACCCGCTCCCCACCCCCCTCCCCACCAGAAAAGAACCTCCTTCAGATTGTGGGAACACTCAGCAGAGTGAGGCGGGGGGATCACTGAGGACTGTTATCTTTTCTGCATTCTCAGTCTTTCTCCTTTTCTCAGGCATCTGAGACAGTTCCTAAAGTAAAAGTAGGTGTCAGGAAGATGGTTGAAGAAAGAGAAACTGGAAAACACAGCAAGGATGGACAATCCACCTTCTTTTGCATCATGCTGTATAGTTAAAAAGTCTTATAACAGTTGAGGGGTTTTTCTTAATTGTTAATAAGAAGAAAATGAAATTTGTGTTTGACTCTTGTGGGTAGAAGGGTAAAGTGATAAGTGTGTCATATTTTCTTAGATGGATATAACATGATTTTTTCCCACTATTGTAACATTGGTATATGTCTCATAAATGTATAGTACATTCTTAAGTGCATATTGGATTATTTCTCTAGGGTACATTCTCAGGAGCACAATTGCTTTACTAGTCCACTTTAAGATTTCAGTATGCTTCAGGCCCAAGTTGATGGTAAAGAAAGACACTATACTTGTAAAGGCCATAATGGTTTATTCTTCTGGACAGGATGGATTTTTCTTAATTTAGCAACTTATTCAGTTTTAAAATCATGTTATGTCTACCGCTGTGCTAGATCATATTTTTTTAATAATAGATCATAAGCTATTATTATATTGCAGGAGCAATTACATATCCTAAAGCCAGGAATGCCTGTTTTTGTAAGCTATTAAATCCATTATCCCAAGAGGAAGGGAATTTAAAAGCCTCACATATTTCACCAATCTTTTCTAAGACATTTATCCAGAAATCTTGACCATTCCCCATTCAAAATGGCACGTCTCTTTTTAAGAAGTGTCAGCTTGTTTTCCTCTTTTCTAGGATCGAACCTCCAAGCTCTCATAGATAGCACACAGGCGCCCAGTAGCTCTGCGCGCATTGTTGTCGTTATTTCCAACAAAGCCGCAGTGACTG
>NW_017733948.1:0-2212 GCF_001890085.2 Hipposideros armiger | reverse complement strand
TGAAGGCTCTCCTCGTGTGAAAGTCAGGCACCTGATTGAAGCCATGCAAACAAATGGACCAAAATTGCAGAATGGCACTATGAAAAGTAAACCAAAAAAGGCAAGAGTGGCTGTCTTAATATCTGGAACAGGATCGAACCTCCAAGCTCTCATAGATAGCACACAGGCGCCCAGTAGCTCTGCGCGCATTGTTGTCGTTATTTCCAACAAAGCCGCAGTGACTGGCTTAGATAAGGCGGCAAGAGCTGGAATTCCGACCAGAGTAATTAATCATAAATTATATAAAAGTCGTGTAGAATTTGACACAGCAATTGACCAAGTCCTTGGAGAGTTCTCCACAGACATAGTCTGTCTTGCAGGATTCATGAGAATTTTATCTGGCCCCTTTGTCAGAAAATGGAATGGGAAGATGCTGAACATCCACCCTTCCTTGCTCCCTTCTTTTAAGGGTGCAAATGCCCACGAACAAGCCCTGGATGCCGGTGTCACAGTAACGGGGTGCACCGTGCACTTCGTTGCTGTGAGTATGTCTTCTCACAAAATACTGCTAGTGTTCGGAAGTAAATTGTACTGGCCAGAAAGTGATGTTCAAAACTTTGCTTCCTTTTCCAGGAAGACGTAGATGCTGGACAGATTATTTTACAAGAAGCTGTTCCAGTGCAGAGGGGCGACACTGTTGCAACTCTGTCTGAAAGAGTGAAGTTAGCAGAACATAAAATATTTCCCGCAGCCCTCCAGCTGGTGGCCAGTGGAGCCGTATGGCTTGAAGAAGATGGCAAGCTCTGTTGGGTCAAAGAGGAGCCAGCTTGGAAGGAAGTCTAGCTGCTTGCATGGTGGCTTTTTATGATGGACTCAGCCCAAAAGAAAAGCTACTGAAGAAGAGAGTGCCTCACCCTTCCTGCTTCAGCCATTTCTGAATGAACAGAGACTCATTACAAACAAAACTGTGCAGCATTTCTAAGACGTGTATTGGCTTTGGTGGTCTTTCAGGTTTTACCTGTTTATGACCTTCACCTCTATTTTTTTTAGTTATATGTTCTCTAATCTTTGAAAAGTTAACCGACCAGTCTAATGGTAAGATCTCTCCCCCATATTGTTTATCTGTTCCACTTTGAATTGAGACCTCTCTCATCCTGATCATGATTTAGTGTCATAAAATTTCTGGGTAGCTTCCTTTTCTGAGGTATAGAGGTATAGTGTTCTTTGTGCTTTGAAATATCTTTAAACATCCCCCTAGTTATTGTCAGGTTTTATAATACCCAGATTTTAGCTTTATAGTTATTCTATGGATTATATACATCCATACTTTTATAAGTCACTGGAGGGTTAAAGGGACAGTTTTGGTGGCTTCTAGGTTATGCATTCTCTCTATCACCCCATCTACTAAAGTAGCAAATGCCTATGATATGGTTGCTTTGATAATTAAATTTAGTACGTGTGAACTGCTTAGAACCATGCTTGGGACAGAGTAGGCACTCAAAAGTTAGCATTTATTTCATAATTTCTCCTAGTTAAGAAAGCTGCCGTAACTCATTCTTTAAACAGATACATCTTGAGCATAAACTCGAGCATGGTGATAAATGGAATATTGGAAGCGTGGTAGTTCTTTTTGGAAGAAGTGAGGGCAAATAGAGGGCAATCTACCCAGACTAGTGAAGAATATAATGGCATTGCGTGCATTTTCCATTCTAGCTGGTCATTTCCATTCTGGGTATGCAGTTCTGGAACTAGGACTAGGAGGCTGCAAGTGAACACATGTGCATGACCCTTCCCATGCACATGGTAGGACACCAAGTTTAGTGCCACATTCTTGCCATGGCTGAGTGAGCAAGCAATGCTGCCCAGCCCAGAAGCAGCCAGCCTTCCTCAGACTGGAGCAGCAAGGCAGGTGATGTGACCTGAGGGCTGCACCTCACTAGAAGGGTACCTGGAGGCCCTGTTCAAATCCTCCATCAAAGTCTAAGCTCAAAATCTAACTAGAAAGGACACTTATAGCAGCCATCTGTGCATTTGGAAGATAGGATACTCTAGCCCGAAGGCAGGGCAGAGCAGAGGATGAAGAGGACAGACTCCTTCGCCAGTAGGCCCTAATCACTGCCTCTGGTGCTGGTCGGTGTCCCCGGGCCTGGGCAGCTGGCAGACGACATTATTTTTCCTCACATTGACTGTAGTCAGCAACTGCCATCAAATAAATGGGAGATTCAGGGGCCTC
>NW_017733947.1:5413-6548 GCF_001890085.2 Hipposideros armiger | reverse complement strand
ACAGGCACACCGATACACAGATTTATGTGGGCAGAGCTTTGAGAGGGAATTCTCATTGGCTAAGCAGTCTATGGGGTATCTGCACATAGTTGGGGGTAATCAGTCGCAATATGTTGCACAGAAAAAGAGCCATTGTGCAGGCCCCCTGGACATTTGAGTTGCATGCACGTGAGAGGGTGGAAAATCCCGAGAGGGACTCAGTCCCTCAGATGCGGGCTGAGAGTGCCTTCAGATTCAAGATGGACTCTGAGGGGAACAGGGCAGTAGCAGCCGCTACCGTGCAGGCTGCCGACGAAGGTGCCGGTGGTGCGGCTGGGGCAGAGGGTAGCCGCGGCAGCCCTGAAGGCCTGGGCCTCGCAGGCATTGTGGAAGGCCAAGGTGGTCCTGGCGGCCCTTGTGGCCCTACTGGTGATGGTGGCCCTGACAACCAGAGTGGCCCTGGCAGTCCTAATGGCCAGGATGACAACAACAAGGGAGGCCCTGGTGTGGAGCGGAGGGATCAGCAGCCGAAGACACTCCCAGTGTCGCGCAGGCGGCAAGTGCTTCAGGGCCAGGTGCAGATGCAGCAGCAGGCGCTGTAGGACCAGGAAACCGACATGTCATCTTGTATCCTTTCCAATGAGCCCCTGTGGCCTAGTGGTCAAGGGATGGGTCAGGGACATCCCGCAAGGCCAGGGTAGGCTTTGGGGGACTGGAGACAGGGCAGCCTGGGGGAAACAGAAGTGGGAGCAGGGAGGGGAACCTGGGGTAGCCTGGTGGGAGGGGGAGTCGACACCTGAGGAGGCTGGAGGTGGGGAAGCAGCCTGAGGGGGTGGGGGAGGTGGGACAGGATGAACTGAGGGAGGAGGGAGGCAGGCTGAGGTGGCCTGAGGTGGCAGGTGTGGGAGTGTGTGTGTGTGTGGGGGGAAGATAGGGATGGACGACCTGAGGGGAGCCCCAGGGGAAGACCAACCTCTGAGGTGTAAGGGAGCCTGAGGCCCTGGCACATTCAGCAGCAGATGGCGCCTTAACCATGTGACCGTCAGAACGCTCACTGTGCCTCTCGTGTCCTACGTGGAGGCCGAGTTGGCCCGCTTGGCCATGGACACAGATGCCCAGCGATGCTGGCAAGGGGTTGAAAAGGAGGTCACAGTGA
>NW_017733947.1:0-2115 GCF_001890085.2 Hipposideros armiger | reverse complement strand
AAGAGGCTGGTAGGTTTACCATGATAGACATACAAACAGGACAGGAAGGAGATAACAGACGTTAAGGAGGTTGAGTGAATTCAATCTATTATGTGTGTGTAACTGAGTGTGTGTGTGTGTGTGTGTGTGTGTGTTGAGGGGGCATGGTTTGAACACAGTGATGACATGATCTGCCTTCCATCATAGCAGGTTCTGTCTTTCAGCTTGACCATGGCCTGAGGGAGGCCAGAGCAGACTCTAGTGATTGGTTGGTAATATCCAGGGGGGGCACATATTACAAATACAGATGGTGAAGTGGAGATAAATTAAGTACATAGGTGTTTGGGGGTACAAATAGCAAGGAGGGCAGGAGCTGTCAGAACCCTGGGCACAAGGGCAGGAGGCTATGGGTATTGATGCTTCAGAGTGGGGGGCGGGGCTTGGTCCTGTCAAGCCCTCCCTGCCTGCAGAGCCCAAAGCAAGGCCCTAATGAAGGGGGCCCAGGTATGCCAGGGGCATATTGCACCAGTGACAGCACTCGTGCCACCCAATTCCGGGCACAGCCCTGAGACCCAAGCAAGAGTCTGTCCCCATTGACATGGTAGGGCCCAGGGCTGAGAATGCCCCTCCTTACCGGTTCTGCCACCCTTAGCTCTTTGTTGCCGGTCATGAGGCTTATGATCTGTTCCAGCTTCTGGGCAACTTAGATGAGGTAGACAAAGTCTCTGAAAGGCACAAATTACTGAAACGAAGACAATAAGGAAGAAGAATATCTGAGAAACTCTGTATCAAGTAAGGAAAATGCATTCATGATTCAAAACCTCCCCACAAATAAAACTCCAGGCCAGGTACTACGTTTATTGGTTCTATCAAATATGTAATTTGTGTGTGAGTGTGAAATAAACATTTCCTTATATTAGTTTCAGCTGTGGAACACAGTGCAGTAGTCACACTTCGTACCAACAGGTTGTGCTGGTCTCACATTGTTTTCCAATAGCAAATGAATGTGAGCAATATTATTGTGAAACAAAATACAGATAAATATAACAGCAAGAAGACAACCGCAGACCCATATCTCCTATGAGCACTGACGTAAGAAAATCAACAAAAATTCATAAACCAAATTCCACGATATACTAAAAGACTAATGCACCACGATCAAGTGTAGCTCATCCTAGAAATGCAAGGTTAAAGGACTAATACAGCTTAATTTCAGGACTTTCTCTAAATGTACAGAAATCAAGATGGTGTGGAACTGGTGCCAGGGTGGACACGTAGATCCGTGGAACAGGACTGGAAGTCCAGAAGCACACCCACACATACAGGGTCACTGGAATTTTTTTTTTAAGATTTTATTGGGGAATTGGGGGAGGGGAACAGTGCTGGGGAATCGGGGGGAAGGGGAACAGAGAATTTGCTGTCCTTTTGTTCTTCAGTCTAGTTGTAGAGGACGTCACTTCACTGGCCCATATTGGTATTATCATTGCACTCTTTCCGGGTGAGGCAGATCGGTCGCCGGCCTCTGAACGGCAGCTCTCAGCAGCTCACGCTGGCTCCCGGCCACACACGGTAGCTTATGGCAGCCCACTGTAGCAGGGGCTGCAGCCAACACCGTTGCCGGCGACCGACTCATGGAACCTAGCTCCAGGTCGAGCTGTTGTTCACCATCTTTGCTGTAGTGGGCGCAGCATCCCTAGCCCTCACGTGGGATCCAGACCGGGGCCCTGCTGCTGAGAACTGGTGTCCCAAGCCTGCGCTTAACCAACGTGTTACTCGGCCAGCCTCTGGATTTTTGACTAAGATGTGAAGATAATTCAATGGGGGAAGGATAGATAACCATTTGAACAAATGGTTCTGTAATATTCGTATTGGAAAAATAAGCTTCAGCCTGCTTGGCCACTGGCCTGCTGTGCACAATGATTCAGTTAAAACGGTCTTAGCTCTAAATGTAAAAGCTAAAACTACAAAATTTTAAGGAATCGTAGGGGAAATGTCTTTGTGACCTTTGGGTAGGCTAATATTTCATAGATGAAGGCAATAACATAAGCATGCAGTTAGATTATATCACTACTCTGTTCATAATTGTATGAGTTTCCTAGGACTTCGAGAAGAACATACAGTCATGCACCGCATAAC
>NW_017733946.1:5089-6021 GCF_001890085.2 Hipposideros armiger | reverse complement strand
AAAAAAATTTATTATCTGATGCTTAGGAAGGCACTATGGAGAGAAAATGAATTATGCATGACGCACTGTACAGGTTTCTTTTCCATATTTACATTACAATGCTTACTATTACAAGAAAGCAACACGTAGGCCCATTGAAGCTCCGTTAATCTGCGACTGGTGGGGTGTGTGGACTCGTGCAGTTTGGGGCATCATTTGGTAATTTGGGGAGTTTGCATGTCATGACAGGTAGGGCAGTTTCCTCTTTTGTTAAAGTGTCTTGTCACCAGGCTGTTCTCATCTCTCCTGTCTCCTTGGGCACAAGTAACACGCTGGTTACTCCTGTTATATGTGACGGCGTGTGACACAGGGCTGCAAGAAGTCAGGGCCAAGGGGATGCCATCGTGGTTTCTTGTTTCATTTTGTGTTATTTGGAGGAGGCGCGGCTGGAGGGGAGAAGGAGGGAGGCTGTGTGGTGCCATCACCATGTGTCACTCTTGGATTTCCTCCTTTCCATCTTCGCACACAAACCAGCAGTGCTCCTTGTGTGTCCCTCCTTGTTTGAATTTTGGCAGCTACCTTGAGTGAAAGGAGGGAACGAGAAGTCTCCAGAAGCGACTCCGTCAAAAGCTCCATTGTCAATAGTTTCTGATAACAATAGGGACTTCTTAATGGAACTTTCTTGTTACTCACCGAGTTGGTTAGTGCGTCTGAATAGTTGAGCTCAGCAGTTAATTATAGTGAATGTGAAAAACCAAGAATCAGAGCATCTTACTGGAAGAGAAACTAAAACATAGTGATGTTGCCTCTGAGAAGGGAGCCAGAGGTTGGCTGGGTGTCTTTGCCCTTGAGCCAGAAGTTACAGGAGGCACATGTATTCTGATGGACAGGCCTCCTCCCCACAAACCAGGTCATTCTCCGGTTGTAACTCCAGCCTCCGTGAGAACGAACTT
>NW_017733946.1:0-2744 GCF_001890085.2 Hipposideros armiger | reverse complement strand
CCCTCCCCCTGGAGAGGACTTCGGGGGCCTTGCCATGAAGAGGGGCCTCCTGCAGGCCCTGGCTCCCAGCCCAGCGGGGCCACATCTGCCCGTCCCCAGCATCGCTGTGAGGACTTGAAAGCAGTAACCCCTTTGCTGGTTTTGATCGCAGCCTCTGTTCTCAGGATCCGTGTGGTGCCATGGCTTCTCTGCAGAAGGGGCTTCTTCTCGCATGTGGGGGGGGGGGTGCACTCTGGCCCATTCTGGAGAAAGAACCCCTTCGGCTCTGTGCACTGAGAACCTGCCGGGTCAGAGGACAGGCCCTCTCCTGTCTGCATGACAAGGGGACGTAGCTCTTGAAACTTTTTTGAACTTTCGGATGCTTAACTCAGATGGAATGAGTGTTTTTCCATCGGTCTTTTTTTTTTGGATGAGCGGAGTGAAGCCGTTTGATGATGGAGGGGGGAGGGGAGCGATGTATTGATCCCCCCGTCATCCACTTGAATCCCTCGTGGCCGATTTCAGTATTAATCAAATGTCTGCCTCACCCTGGTTGCCAGGTCTGGTCATGGCAGGCTCATGTGTTCCTGGGATGTGCTATTAGTGCTCCGGAGAGGGTGTGGCTGAGATTAGCTCTGTTTGTTTAGTCATCTTCACTAATGCCCGTCTTTCAGCTCCACCCTTCCCTCTTCTCAGACTTACAATAGGCACCAGGTATTAAGCCCAGGGTGTTGTCACCAATGAAACAAGTACATCCAGTGAAGAGTTCAGCAGGTATGGTCATTTATACACACACAACGCAACGGGCCTTCTTTTGTACACGGGACATGGAGAAAATGGGCCGTTTGTCTTGGGGTAATGGGCTTTGCTGTAATATGAACCTCTCTCAGATGTTTAAATTCAATAGCATTCTATCCCAGCTCATGAAAAGCGACCAGTACAGTTTAATTCCGTGTAATTTTTTTTTTTAACGGGGAGAAAAGCAAAGGGACCATGTTTTCGTTTCTCTTAAGCTGATTTCTCTCCGCTTTTTCTTAAAAGTGCCTTTCTAGTTGCCACACAGTGATGTGATCATTATCTGCTACCTCGTCGCCTTGCTGCCTCGGCATGCAGTAAAATACAAAAAAAAAGAGAGAGAGAGAGAGAGAGAGACCAGGGGAGCTTGTGAAGTATGACTTCCTATCCCAAGACTCATTGCCTGCGATTCGTACCGCTTGACAGTAATGGTCTTATTACAGTACTCTGGACCTTGAAGAGATTTCATGAGGAGAGCGAAAGGACAAGGCTCCGTGTAATCAAGTGGTGCTGAATATTCCACGCGTTTTTGATCACACACTGATTGGGCACAGTTTTAGCCCATCTTCTAGTCAATTATGCATGGCCCCTGTGCTCCCCCGATAGTCAGAAACATTGATGGCTGTTGTCTGGGTTTTGGCAGGCAGCCAAGGGTTTGAAGCGCCGTGCACACCGTCCTCCCAGGATAAGTGGTTTTTAGTTGGAATTGATTACCTTTCTTTGGGTTTTGCTTAATAGCAAAACTGCGTTTGGAGAGGGCTTCAGGTGAAAAATGGACGTATTAGCCATTTAGAGCATCTGAACTCCTAGTCAATTTTTAGGCGACCCTTGTCTCCATCTAATTTCTGCTTCGCGGTAGCACGTTTAATACTTAAGATATGTCATCGCATGTGCCGCCGAGCACACGTGTCCGACGTCAAGGACAGATATGATTAGGCGACCACCGTGGTCAGGTTCCCAGGTTAAGCCAGGGGAGGCTGCAAGCGTCGAGAGGATGGACCTCTGTTGGGTTGTTTCCATCTTGGCAAAACAGTATTCCTTGTCTCGAGATACTTTCATCTGCAGGAAATAGGTGACAAGTGCGCCCTCCACGGACCAGCTGGTCTGGGGTAGCTGTGGAGCAGACGTGGACACAGCCGGGCTGCCGCACACTGTGCTGCCTTGTGCCCAGAAGGGTTGTTGTTACTCGGAGCTGATCCATTTTGTTTACCTCCCGGTTTTATTGCTTTCCAAGCCTAGTGATATTTGAAAGGATGGGATTTTTTTTTCCTACCAAAAGGATTGCTTGATATTGCTCACTCTGGAACTAATACAGTTAAGCTGTGTGTGCGCACAGAACATAAAGTTAGGGCTTCTGCTGGGTTCTCCCAGGACTGTTCAGTAACCCTGCTTCTGCAGAGAGCAAACCGAAGAGGAAAATTGCTCCCACCTGCAGAAAGCAAGAAGCATCCAGATGCAAGCCAAGTGAAAGAACACAGCTGCCTGTTTCGTCAGGGAGAATCATGTCAGGTTATCGAGGAACCTACTGGCGCAATGCCAGGGTTCCCGTCCCTTACGTCAGCTCAGTAAGGGGAGGTCACTGAACACTAAATTCTTGGTGGATTCAGAATGGATTTCTGGAAACATGTCACACTGACCACTTGCTTGGGCATGTCAAAGCCCTCGGCTTTGCACATCAACGTGAAGAAGGGCTCTGAAGTTTTCCTGTCTGAGAATTCTGAGCCAGTCGATAGACCAAGAATCCGAATTAAAGAGTTTAACATGAGGAAGAACAAATCTTGATTTAGAAGAGTTTTCTCTTAGGTACATATTATCATTTGCTTAACTGTATTAGCTCCAGAATGGGCAATATCAAGCAATCCTTTTGGTAGGAAAAGAAAAATCCCATCCTTTCAAATATCACTAGGCTTGGAAAGCAATAAAAATGGGAGGTAAACAAAATGGATCAGCTCCGAGTAACAACCCTTCTG
>NW_017733945.1:0-6350 GCF_001890085.2 Hipposideros armiger | reverse complement strand
ATCACTGTGTGCTGGGCAGAGGCTCCTATAAAGTCGTGGTCCTAGTGTGTGAATTCTACTCTTCTCTCTCACGATTCATTTCTATTTGATAAAGTAGGTAAACCCATATTTATCCAGGACACAATGGGGTGGATTAGAGAAGGCTGGTTTCTATAAAAATAGATCTAACAGGTGTAATGGTCTACACCATACAGTGAATGAACCCTGTTCACCTTGGGTTAGGGATGCTGGGCTGTCCCCATGAGGAGTGGACACAGAAAGGTTCCTCAGAGTAACGAGGAGGCCACTTCTGTTTGGGGTCACACACACATACACATGTGGTAATTTATATGTGCCCACGCACTCATACTGTCTTTGACATGAAAACTAATTACCATGTATACACACACACACATATTCACACATTTACAAACAAATTAATGTGAACACACATACTCTCTCTCCCACACAACTTGCATCACCACAGGAAAGGTAACCGGTCCCCAGGTTCCCGAGCTGCAGTTGATGTGCTGATCCCCAGAGCAGTGTGAGGAGCTGAACAGTGACCCTCAGGAATACGTGGAATCTTATCGCTGGGACCTGAGAGTGTTCTCTCAGATGACAGGACTGTGCAGACCTGACTGAGGGTGCTGACATGGGAGATGACCCTGAACTATCCGGGTGGGACCAAACTGTCTTCCCAAGTGTCCTTATCAGAGGGAAACAGAAGGAAATCGGACTGAAATAAGTATTGTGATAGTGGAGACAAGATGATTGAGTGGATTTCTACACCCACCTGAGTAAATGACGACCAACAGGGTAACGTGTTGTTGGAGGACAGAGACCCGTGGGTGGAGGTCCTGGGGGCTGATCCCCTGTGGGGCCACGTGTGCCTGTGGGAAGGAAGGGCCATGTGGGGGCCCCGTGGGCATGTGGGGGGCAGAGAGCCTGAGCTCAGCACACAGGGGCCTGGGCTGCACTGGGGTCTCTCTGTGGAGAGTGTTTCCCAGCCACAGGGAGACAAGAGTCCTCAGGGTGGTCAATTTATCAAGAAATAAAGGACACACAGGAACATGGTGAAGGAGTGGTCCCCAGTCAGTGTGACATGTCATCTGCACACAGACAATGTCCCTTCTTCACGTGTTGTCTGCAGTGAGAGGATGAGAAACGAAGCCACAAGGAAGAAGCAAGTGTTGTCCCTGAGGGCAGCTGAGAGCTTTCAGAGGAAATCTATTTTCCCAACAAAGAGCCCCATCCCCACCCAGGTCACACCAGATCTGTGGGTCTTAAGCGCCCCCTGGTGTCCCGAGCACCCCCTGAAGCCCAGCCCTTCTGTCCCCTGCAGGGAGGTTTGTGTCTGGGCTCACACTGACTTCCCCACACTGTGTTCCTTACACAGTAATACACGGCCGTGTCCTCAGCTGTCAGGCTCTTCAGTGTTAAATAAACTTGGCTCTTGGAGGTTTCCCTGGTGATGCTGAGGCGGGACTTAAGCGCTGAGTTATAGTCTGTGCTTCCACCACTCCACACAACACCAACCCACTCCAGCCTCTTTCCTGGAGCCTGGCGTACCCAGTGTACACCGTAGCTGGTTAAAGAGAATCCAGAGACAGTGCAGGTGAGGGACAGGGTCTGTGAGGGCTTCACCAGTCCTGGGCCCGACTCCTGCAGCTGCACCTGGGACAGGACACCTGGGGACAAGGAGAATCAGTCTGTCACTCACGTGCACTCACATCCATCCCATAGCCCCGTGTCTGACATCTGAGACCCTCACCTTGGGGGGCTGTCACCAGGCACAGGAGAAGACTCAGCAGCCTCATCTTCTAGTCCACAGCTATGCCTTCCCCAGAGACCTCAGCCCTGTGTGAGGAGAGAGCTGTGAGCTCACAGCCCAAGGACGGTTTTACCCTGGAGCCTGCAGAGAAATTTGCATGTGGGGCAGCCTGGTCCTTATAAGTGGGGAGGGACTGAGTCAGGCTCCCCTGGTCCCTCTGAGCCACCTCCGTGTGTCTTCACTTGCACACAGAAACTGTGTGAGTCTGGGATGTGTGCACTTGGGTCATGAGGCACATTACAAACAGGCCTAAGAAGTCCCAACTTTCTGAGCATAAGAGTGAATGTGTAATCTCATGGATTTTCAAGTAGATAGTACAAAGGATTAGTTTTAGCTAAAAATATCCACGATAACCTCAAACATGAAAATATACAGGATGGACAAGATTTTACAATGATAATTTGATGTTAAGTAATATGTTGATTTAACATTTGCAGTAAACATGGTCCCAAAATGTAAGACTGTTTTTCCCAAGAACTACCCCTTTGTAGGCTCAACCAAAAAACACAGGCGGGCTTGGAGACCCTTCATTCTTACTGTGTGGGGCTTAAATTTGTGTCTAAGACTCTTGTGCAAACACTTTACTAAAGGCACTCTAAGGCATGTCCCAGGAACCCTCACCAATTACATCAGACAGACTCTCACGTGTATATGGAGAAGAGACAAAAATAGAAACAGCCACTAAGCATCTCTGTAACCCCACACCTGACAAATATTGAAATAACATGTGCAGAGCATAACTGACCCATTTTATCAGAGTCTGGTATTAACAGTTACTGGGTGTTCAGAGGTAGGAGGGTGGGGAGGGGCCCGAGCACAGATTTGTTCATATGAAAGGATACTGTGACCCCAAAAGGACCCCTCTCCCCCATTCACCTCCTCCTGTCCGCGCCCCTGAGCTGGACCCTGCAGTTGTAGGGTCCTCGGCTCCTGCACAACATGTGAAGTTCTTTATACTCAGGAGACAGCACTTTACAAGATACTATTTGAAACTATTTCCAGCAGTCTCTGCTCGTCTTTTCATTCCCTGAACAGTGTCTAAGTGGGACACAATCATTTAACTTTAACAATGTTCAATTCATGAATATTTTAGTTAATGGATTTCACTTTTCAGCATTATATCAAAATTCATTGCATAGCCCACTCTCCCAAGAATATACCCCATTGTTTTTTTCTAGGCTTTTAATGAGGAAAGTCGTAGTCCTGTGTTTACAGAGAAGAGTGCCAATCCTGGGTTATAAACGATGAGCAGTCTCTGCAGGGAGGCAGCTCGCTCCCTGAAAATTGCTGCTCAAAGACCAGGCAGGTGAGCTTCCAGGTGAGACAGAGCCTGGCCCTTCTCTCTGATGGTCAGGATCAGTGCTCGGCAAGGCGAGTCCATCACGAGTATTTCAATTTCATGGAGCTTTCTAGTTGCCATTAAACAGTATTAACATTTTGTCCAGACATGTTTTATTATCTAAAAAATCACATTAAACATCGCCCTGATTGCCAAACTTCATGATCATAATTTCACATGCAGTCAGGTGCCGCATAACACTCCACATATACAATGGTCATCCCATAAGGTTATAATGGATATGAAATATCCTGCCACCCCGTGAAGTCATAGCCATTGTAATGTCAGCACCACACCTTGCTCAGGTGCGTGGTGATGCTGGTACAAACAAACCTCCACACTTCCAGTTGCATAAAGTCACAGCACATGCAGTCACAGTAGCAGGCTGTACCATCTGGTCTGTGTGAGTGCACCCTGTGATATTCTCATAGTGATAAATCTACAAAAATGCATTATTCCCATCCTAAGTGTTGCATGACTATAAATAACTTTGTATGTCAGCTTTGCTGGAAACATAATCCCACGTGGAGGACTTGCCTTCGTAGGTTCCCATTTCTTTTACTTTAAGTAATTACAACATTACTTTTATCTGAGTAACTACCTCCAACGTATAGGGAGGCTCAGAGACGACTGATTCTTGATATTGAAAGTTTTATAATAGTGAATTGTCTTATTATTATTGTATAGTAAATGCTTGATATATTCTCTATTTCAACAGCTTTATAAGATACATAAGATTTAATTATATTTTATATTTTCTTGCTTTAAGTGAATTCTCCTAAATGAATCTTTCAAATCTTAGACTAATTAAAAATTTGAATGGACCTATATGCATTGACTTCTTTCAACCTGTGCTTTCTGGGTCATGTGTTATAAACTACAGGTTTATTCAAGGTAACACGTATCCTGTCCCATTGATCTGTGTCTATCTCCCCACCAGTGCCACTCCATCTGTGTTATTGTGGGTGTTAGTCAGTCACTTCCAACTTGTACAAAGGTTTCAGTTATACCTGGGAATTATAAAATGTGCTGGTGAAGGTGGATTTCTGGATGTTCTTGACAGGACTTCAGGCAGAAAGTCCATCGTTATCCGGTATCATTCGTGAGTTCCAGGCAGCATGCACCCTGATCTAAGGATCTCAACCTCTCCGTCTTTTGTCACTGATGGAGATATCAATCAGGTCACAGAACTTCAAGGACAGAGAGTCTGTGGATCTGGGAGTGAGATTGCTTGTGTCTCATGGGAGTGAGATTGCTTGTGTCTCACGGGTGTGTGTTTCATGGCCATGGTTTCCTCGTCAATCTCTGTTGTCCATAATGATAGCCAATGTTGGGTTGCGATGACCGATGGTCATTTGCAAAATGGAGTGGAGGGCAGGACAGTCCACCCCATAACAGGGCTGGCCTTGTTCTCTGTTCCCAGCTCATGGTGAGCCCAGAGTCTACACCACAGCCCTGAGAGAGACCCCACCTCTGTCCTGACGACAGAAAAAGCAGGGAGCCGAGGGCAGTTAGAAACCTGATCTGTGTGAGCAGAGAGGGGAAAGTTCATGACCACTGTGGTAACATCTGTGTAACATCTGTGGGATTTGAATAAATAGAAAGTATGTAATTCAACAAGAATTAATCTCCCTCTGGACTTGTCTGAGTCCCTTCAACTTTGCCACATGAGTGAAGGCCCAGTCCCTCCATCAGGCCGTTAGGATTTCCAAGAGAAAGATTTGAATACATAGCTAACTGAACCTTTCTTGTTTAGGGAACACTGCTTCTGTCACCTGCAGTGACAACCCTGGTCCCAGGGCCACAGCATCCAGTAGGAGAAAGGACAGTTGAGCTGATGTGGGGATGACAAGCCCCCCTGGGATGTGATCCTCACTGTGAACCCCCATTGAATGACACGGAGACCTCCTCAGCCTGTTCTGGGCTTTGATCTGAGTGTCTCAATTCTGGGGTCAGTGTGTGTTCCTGGATTTTTTAAATTTCAGATTGATAAAACCATCCTGTCATCCAGATTGTTGCTATTAAGACACCCTGAAGTCCTAGAAAATCAAAGTTTAAATTTGATTTTGTAGTGCACTGTGTTTATTAAATTCTCCCAATAGAATAGGATATTTGCAGACACTTCAGCAGTCCTTCCCCAAATCTTGTTTTGATGTTTTTTTATAAAGAGGAAGGAAGCCCCAGGCCCTCAGAGGAAGCCCCTCCCCTCCCCCTCCCCACCTGCTCCTGGGGCTGCAGCCCCTGCTGGGTGGGTCCTGAGCGCCCCCTGCAGCCCAGCCTGCGCCCTGCAGGGAGGGTCCTGTCTGGGCTCAGGGAAGAACCTGCACCCTGACTCTGCTTTTTCTCCCAGCCGATGGGACCCGTGCAGATGACCCATGAGATGGGCCAATCTTGTCCCACAGGTTGTCAGAATCGAGGCCCAATCACACTATTGCCCACTCACGGCACCTGCAGTGGGGTCCCTTGGAGAACCCATGTCTGTGGGAGGGGAGGCACCTGAGAGTTAGGGGAGGAGGAGGAGGCAGCTCCATGTCAGCTGATTCAGGTGAGGCTGTTCGTGTGTGGGGGGGAGACATTACGTATTCTCATGATTAAACTCCTGTGAGGTAGTCGTCCTGGGTCTGGGCTGTGACCTCCCCAAGGGCTCTCTGGGGTCAGCTCACTTCCCTGTAACTCCTCCCTTCCCGCGTGCAGCACCCACAGTCTATTCCTGACTCTCTTAACCCTGGTAACGGTGCTCCCTTCCAGGTCTGTCACAGGTAAGAATGTCACCCACACTCAGAATAGGGCTCTGGAAAAGTCCTTCCCCTGAAGGGTCAGCCTGAGGGAAATTCTGGGTGGATTTCTCAGAGGTTAGTCCTCCCCTCCCCCTGTCAGGAACATGAGGGGACCCACATGCATCCTCCCTTGAGAACCTGGATGTGACTGGAGAGGAAGCCCCCAGAAGTGTGGGGTGTGGCCCCGAGACCCCTCTTCCACAGGAGCCCACCCGTGTGCTCTATCCATTCATAACACTCACCCTGGAAGTGCTCCTATGAGTTTGAACCTCCAGCAGCCTCTGGTCCAGGTGAGAGGCATCACCTGGGACTCTGGATGTGCCTGTTTCCAATTATTACAGTGGAGGCTCTTGCAATTTTCCTCTGGTGATGGGTTCACGAGACATAATTGATCTTTATTTTTCCAGGTTCTCTTCTAAGA
>NW_017731613.1:2308133-2309813 GCF_001890085.2 Hipposideros armiger | reverse complement strand
TTCAACAAGAGAGAAAAAAGTGCATAGCTGAGTTATTACTTTGTGATAATTACATTTAGTTTACCAGATAATTCTCTACTGAAGGTTCAAATAAGATGATACTGTTGTGTCTGCCACTGACAGTAACACCAATGGAGAGACCTACCTTGACTCAGCCTCTGTATATGATTCCTAAACTATTTAACAAACTGACCTGTTGAATATAAATTCACTACCACTATCAGCATCATGCATTAAATCAAAAAGTAAAAAAGACTTACATTCAAATCTCAGTTCTATAAACATAGACTTAGGTTAAAATCATAGTTGGATGACCTTGGGAAGTTATTTAACTTCTTAGTTTTAGTGGGATCATCCATAAATTGGGAATAATTTAAAGCACTAAATATAGCGTCTGGTACATAATAAACATTCAATAAATGTTAGCAGCTATTATTTCCTAATATGTCAATGTTTGCTTTACCTTAAGCTGTCATTGAAGCCTTCTACTGCATATTTGGATGGGCTATAACCCCCTCCGCCAAATGCAAGCCGACCCCCAATGCTGGAGACATTGATAACTCTCCCTTGAGCTTTTTTGACCAAGGGAAGCATATTTAATGTCACATTGATGAGTCCAAACAGGTTCACTTCTATAGGTTCTCTGTAGTCCTCCACTGTCAGCCAGTCAGTGGGAGCCAACACGCCAAGAACACCAGCATTGTTGATCAGACCCCAGAGACCTAGAACAGGGAGGAAGGAGAGGAGGTGTGGTAGAAGCATCCTTAGTGAAAATGCAGCCCCTGCCTTACACAATGGTGCCATTTCCTCCCTTAGTCAGACTCCTGCTTTGAAATACTTTGAGGTTTTGGGAAATGATTGCAGAGAAAAGGTAGGAGGCTAAATTGAAATTGTTGAAGTTGTGTTATTAGAAGCTAATCTCACAGTTATTCTATTTCTGGTTCCGAATGTCAAATACTGATACTGTCTCAGTGAGACTTTTNCTCCCCAGATGGATCTGACTTGGTCTCGGCTCCACCTTGCAGACTCCTCGCCTTGAACTTGACTACAGTTGGCTGTCTTACCAAGTCACCTGATCAAGAGGCAGGATCACAGTTTGGAGGAAGAGAGTGACACATAGTTAGGTGGGGCCCTGTTCAGCTCAAAGCATGAGATCAGTAAGTGTATGAAGAATATTAAGTAAATTTTACCAGCCAGAAATTTTTGAGGTGAAGGTGGGGCCCTGACACAGGAAATTCCGACCAGTTCTTTAATGCTTGGTTGACATTATAGTGTGGTGCCCAAGAATAAATGACAAAGTCAGGGTACCTGGTTCAAATCTAGCTCTTCCACTTTCCAGCTGTGCAACTCGAGGCATGTTAGTTCTTTGTGCCTGTTTCTCTGAAATTAAGGTGGTGTCTACTTCATAGGCTTTATTTTGGCATTTTAAATGAAAAAGTTCAGATAAAGCTCTTATAATGACAGTAAGTACATAGTAAATGTTCCCTATATGTTAGTCATCATAGTTTATTATTATTATTATTATTATTATTATTATTAATCCGTTATTCTTATTCCTCCATCCCTAACTGAATCTCTGGACTTATGTTACTTCTCCTTCCATATCCTCTTCCCATGCATTCCTGCTCCAGCAAGCTTCTATCCAAACAATTCCTCCCTGTACTTTAGGCTTTACTTAAA
>NW_017731613.1:2302746-2303628 GCF_001890085.2 Hipposideros armiger | reverse complement strand
ATGGTGAAATGGACTAACGACTTGCCTGGATGGACAAGTTCAACTCCATTCTAGGAATGTGAGGAAGTTGCAGCACAAATAAGGATATGCTGATGGATACAATGTGACTGACTTGACTAACCTGCTCCCTATGCTGCTCAGCAAGCTCTTTCATCATGTTGCTGCAGAAAATCAAAAGACTAATGCATTTACTGGGCAACAGGATTTTAGGGGATTCATGGTGCCCCTTTCTTTAAAGCAGTCCAATGAATGACAAATTATTATATGAATAATGATTTCCTATATTGAATTTGTATTTCCTCTAGGAATACCTAAGGAAACAATGATTTGTTTTACAGAAGACTTCACCATAAGACTTTTTAAGAATTCTACCAGTGAACTTAAAATATGATTTATCTTAGGTTCTACTTTCTAGCAACACACCTATTGTTTAGTTTGAAGTATATTTTGCCTGTATCCTGGGAAGCTTACCTAACTACATTTTGGCTTCTGTCAGGTACAGTCAATTGGGAGTGTCAGAGGAAGATCAGAAGGAGATCAGAGGAAGAGTTTGGGGATAGTTATTCCTACTGTGATGTTGTAATTCCTCCCGTGATGTTGTTAATTTCATCCCTCAACTGAAGCTGATAGCCTCTGTGTATCCAGATTCTGGAAACTGCCCTGTCTCCTCTTTCCAGTCCTGTGGATAGAGACGGCCCTGCTGTAATTATTCCCTAAATACTACACTATCTTTTGGGATTTCCCTACACAACTCCCATAATTTGCCAATAGTTCTTAAACTCGGCTCTATTTACCCAATTTTAATGTGCCACCATTTCTTACCAGAACCTTGACTGGTACAACCATTTGCAATTTAGGGACTTTGAATTGACAGTAATGGGT
>NW_017731613.1:2290546-2300601 GCF_001890085.2 Hipposideros armiger | reverse complement strand
GAACCATTTTGTAGTGAGAAGTAGGGCCTGGGTATCTAGATGGCAATTTGGGGATTGTTTCCTATATTCTCCTGTAGATTTTAGCCTCAGGTTCCTTTGCTGTGTTTGTGGCTAGAGTAGTACTTCATGGGAGAAGACCAGGAGACGTCAATTCCTCCATCTCAGTTTTAAATTCACCCACTGGATTTAAGACTGAGGATAACTTGGGCTGTGTCTCTCATGCACAGAGAGCTTGCAAATTGGAACTACTCAGGGGCTACCCTAAGATTACTTGAAACTTCTCCAGTGTACAGCAGATATTTAGAAAACATTTTCTGGAAAGGCGATTTAAAATCTGAACACCTTTTACTTAGCATTAGTTATTTTGCAACACCCCTTCCCTTCTCCCATCCTCATGTCACTCACCTTTTTCCCCAACTTGGTTTTTCACCCACTGGGCAGTCCTCTTGACATTCTCTGGGTCAGTTACATCCAGAAGCACAGTGTGAAGCTTCTCTGAGGTGTCTGCCTTTAAAGCTGTTGATCCTGATTCAGTCAGACAGGCAGCAATGACACGAAATCCTTTCTTATCAAAAGTTCTGGCTGCCAAGTTTCCAAAGCCCGTGTCACACCCAGTAATGAAAATGTACTTATCAGTGATGTCTGCAATCTTTAGTTGTCTTTTATAATTCCATAGAAAACCACAAAGGATTAGAAGGGCTAACACCCAAAAGAGCATTTTTCCCCCCTCCTTTATATGACAGGGATACTTCTTTCTTGAACAATAAAAGAAGATGTTGTCCTGAGTACACAAAATTAGAAAGAAAATTCAAATTAGAACCATCAAGGCATTATAACCCAGGATTGATGAACTTGAGATATTTTAATGCAGATACATAAATAGTAGGTAAATAGATAGTTAAAAAAATAATTCTTATTTGTTTGTGAAGATGACCATTTAAGTGCTAAACCACTTCTCTAAAGTAATGCAAAAACTAACCAAGTAATAGTCAGAAAAGTAAATGAAAGAGGGAGAACGAGACGGGGAGGGGGAGAGAGAAAGAGAGAAGCCATGGCAAAGCTGACACAGGTCATTGTGTTGATGTGACATTAATCTCATGTGTGAATTCATCTATCTGAAGGATAGACTCTAATGGTACAATCTTATCTCTTGCTATTATACTTCATGAAATTCAAGACTAGAATAGAAAAAAATTCTATTAGAAAACATTGTTCAATTTTAATTGATTTATAAGAGTCTTAATTATTTTCAGACTGTTGAGAAAAGTAGAGTGTTTTGGTGTTGCCACAACAAAAATATTTGCAAGTTGGTTTCTATTTTCTTATTTTAGTGGGTCAATGTCATCCTACAACCTAACTCTGAGGCCATTACAACTCAATGCAGAGAATATTAAAATGTGAGGCCACCAATGAGTTCCCTGAGAGAGAGGAAGAGATGAATGGAAAGAGATTGAAAGAGAGATGATGGCCAAAGGCACAAAATCCCTCATGAGAATCAATAATTCTCAGATTCTGTCATCTCTGGATACCAACTTCCTGTGAGAAAAACATCACTTGTAGAGAGGACAAAGTAAAGCAAATTCATACTTTAAAACTGTGAAGCTTTGACCATAAGTGCAGCTGAATGACCTGGAAAGCTAATTTTGTCAGGGCTAGAGACAACTTAGGGCCTAAAATCAAACAGGTGAAGAGCTTCCTTAACCTTTTCCTCAGCAGCATGTACCTGCATTCTTCTTAGCATATATCATTTTTTTTTAAATTTTAAGGAAATTTTATTTTTGTTATATGTTTACTGCAGCAATTTAGAAATACCACAATTATTTTTGGATTAAAAATAAATGTTAAAGAATACTATATTAATTTCTTAATTTAGATAGCCTTGACCATTTAAATGTCTATGCCTTGTTGAAAGCTCCATTAATATTATACAGGGTTTGGGTACAAAATAATAGTTGTGGATAAATTAGGCAGTCGTATCATTGACAAGTATAATATTAATTTGGAAGTATAATATCAAAAGTACCACAGGGAAAGATTCCATCTATAATACAATGTTTATTATTTACAAAGACAGCCAATACTATTCGCTTTTACTCTACTTACTGATAGCTGGGGGGAGAGCAAGCCCCCCAGTAAGAAGGGAATAAGAACTGTAGGGCATTTGCCTGTTTGCCTCAGATCTGAGCATTTTGGGGGCCCAGGCCTCCTAACTTACAGTCATAGGGCAAACCCAAGGGAAGGAGATTATTGGGTCCAATGCCACGTAGGAGCAGCCAGGGGCCCATATTGGCTTTCTTTGCCTGTGGAAGGAAGAGAGGCCACAGAGAACATCACACATGGAAAATACCTTATTTCCTTCCCATATGCCTCAGAAAGTTTCCTCACTTTGCCCTAAGTCCACATAATATCTTTGTTCTTGATCTGGAATCAAAAGAAGCCACGAGTGCCTCATAGAAGACAATGGATATATAGGCTCTGAGTTGAAGTTCAGGACTCGTGGATGCTTCTGGAATCGTGGCTGTTCATGGACACTGTGTTCAAAAAGTACTTGCAAGGCCAAGCAATTTTATAAACTTTGTTTGAACTTTGTTTTCTTAACAACGATTTCTTGGCCTTTCCTTTGATCCATTTCTTAAAATTGCCCAGTTTTCCTCTGCTTGTAAAAATGATTTGTGCTCATGGTAAAATTTTTTAGCAAATACAGAAAAACTTTAAAAAGGAAGTAATGATTATCATATTTGACTCTTAATATTTTGGTATATTCTTTTCCAGTTTTTTCCCTGTAATGTCAATATTTCCCCCCAATAAGTAATAATAAACATATACACAAATAAAATTACACATGCACACACACTCATGCACACATATATACACAATTTTATTTCTACTGCTTTATAAGGAACATATTATTTCAGATAAAAAATAACTCAATGTAATATATCTTCTTCACATCTCAAGGAAATTTTGGGCTCTACTTTCACATTTTTCCAAAAAAAGAGCTATAGTTAAAGGAAGAAAGGATAAAAGAGTTGATAAAAATAAGTCAAAGGTAAATATTAAAATATGGTAGTTTGGGGCAAACTAATTGATTCTTGTGGTTTGACTATTTCTAAAGCAGTCAAGCTTTTAGACTGTCAGGGCTTAATAATTTGGTATAGTTTCCCTAAATTTTTCCTGTGTAGGAGTTACTGATATGTTGCAAATCAAAGTCCATGTAGCGGGATTTCCCCTTCTCAAATATATAAATACATTAAAAATGTATAGGTTTTTGGGTGGGTGTAGCTAACTCTTGTGAAATTACATAATTAGACATTTTAAGGAAATTTTATATTTATAAATTCAACTAGTGTAGTGTTTTGCTCAAGCATTTGATCCTCTCAACACCCTTTGGAGTTAGAGAGGGCACATTATTTGTCTCATTTTATAGAAGAACTGACATTCCAAGTAATAAATGTAAAAGAAATGATGGAATTAGAGAACCACCATTTGGCAACTGATATGGTAATAATTTTTTAGGCAAGAATGATCAATGGATGCCAAACTAGTGGGTGAAATTCTGAGAGAAACAATAATTAGAGAATCTCAGAGAACTTCCCCATAAGATACATACTAATTTTAAAAAGAGCGATAGTAATGCCACAGTGGAGAAATCTAACAGATGCCACCTGAACCAAATGATAAAAATTAATACCACTAGTTATGGGGCAAATGTAGGTCATGTACATGTTGTTTAAAAACATCAAAGTCATGAAGGAAAAGAAAGACTGAGGACTGTTCCAAATTAATGGACACTAAAGAGATGTGATAACCCAATGCAGCATGTGAGCCTGGACCAGAAAATCATTTTCTTTCTTTTGCCAGAAAGAACCAACTAGTAAAATTTGAATAAAATCTGTGGATCTGATAAATAATACACATTAATATTAGTTTTTCAATTTTGATAACTTACTATGATTATGTAGAAAATGTCCTGCTGTTTAGGAAATACACACTGAAAAATATGAAGATTAAGTAGCACCATATCTTCAACTTACTTTCAAACAGTTCAGAAAATAATAAGAATATGTATATAAATAAATAAACATTAAACACACACACATATAGCATATGTATATAAAGAGAGAAGGAGAATATAAATGTGGTAAAATGTTAATATCTGGGAAATCTGGGTTGTACTATTCTTTCAACTTTTCCATAAATTCTAAATTATTTCAAAATAAAAAGTTGAAGATTTGACAGGGGTAAGTAAAACTTTTTTCGCCCCTGAAAAATGGCTTCATTGGATTGCTCTGGGTCTCATGCACAAAATAGGCAGGAAGCCGAGGACTTCAGAATCTATTGACTTTTGCCACCAAGTGTTCTGCCTTCTACTTTTTGGTAAGTTCACCTCCACAAATAGTGAAGAAAAATGAAAACTCAAACCAAAGCAGTCAGACTCCTCTTCTTTCCTCATCCTTTCCATCTCCCCATCAATCTCCTCCTTCCCTAGTCAAACCCAATTTTATCTGGTGAAAAGTAAACAGAAAGGAGCTTTGTAATTGTTAAGGACGGGCTCCCATTAAGTTGTATTGTCCTTATGAGGTACACCTCTGGGCTGAGGGTCATTTCAGATGCTGGTGTCTCAGCCTTTAGTCTGAATCCAAGGGACTGCCAACCTCAACATAGAGTTTTGCAAAGCCATTACCCCAAATATTGTTGTCCAAAAATATTGGTTTTTCCTCAGTCCCTATGGTTCACATTTCTCTAGGTCATTAGACCAAGTCAGCCACTAACCAACAGATGCCTTTGACCTCTAATAGTATTTTAGCCAAGATGCCACCTCTGAGCAGTAGCCCTCGGTCAGTCATTGGGAACATGACCTGTACACAGAAGCTGATTGATGACTGATTGGTTCATTGACCACTGAGAAGTAAATGAGTAACTGCAACTAATTAGGCTGCCTCAGCCATACTCTGCCCTGTGGTCACCTACCTGGCTCCCTGATCCCCACAATTCAGAGACTCAGGACACTGACCTTAGTTGCTTGGATTGTTTGCTTGTCTTCTGTGTCTTCCAATATACCTCACAACAAACTGCTTAGCAGAGGAACAAATCTCTTGGCTCAAGGCAAGAAGCACCTCGGTCTGTAACAGTCCGCTTAGCATCCAGTGCCTGTGAGCCTAGGTAAAATAAAGTGACTACATGCCCACTCACAGGAAGAACCTTATCATGATGGCAAGATCAATCGCTTTCACTTTGTGAGGAGTCTTCTGTATGTACTGCTCATATCGAGGCATGGCTTTCTCAACCTCAGTACTTTCGATATTTTGACCAGGATAATTATTTGACAGTATATTGCAGAATTTTTGGCAGCACCCTTGACCTCTGCCCCTTAGATGCCAGTAGCCTCCCTCCCCAGCCGTGACAATGAAAAAATATCTCCAGACAATGACAAATGTCCATTGTGGGTCAAAACTGCCCCCAGTTGGGAACTATTGGTCTAGAGCTTCCTTGTCTTGGAGGTCCAGAACTACACAGCACCCAGAACTATTTTTCTGGAAACTTAGTCATTGATTCCTTGGTAATGGCATATTGATGAGTGTTATTTTTTATGGCCTTACTAGAAAAGTTTTGTTACTTATAAATATTACTCATATCCTGCTGCTAATAAAAATTAATTTCTATGACTTAAAAAAGACTTTTTTTCACCAGGAGGATAGGAGGCAGTGAACAAAGCCAAATTAATGTGTGACACCATTTTTGAATTTAGAAGTTACTAAATTAGCACTCATAGCATTTGCAAGGCCTGAATTCCAGCTGAGCCTTTTGAGTTTGCACCCCTATAGACTTCTCTGGGGGTTCCCTGCAGATGGGTGGGCAGGTGACTCTATAGAATTCAGAATATGCTTCTAGAAAACCCATGGTTCTTGGGATTTCCAGATGACCAAGTCAAGTAGGAATGATGGTAACGGCTGTGGTTTACTGAGTGCTTACCATGTTCTAGGCCCTCTGCTAGGATCTATAAATATTCATCTCATTTAAACCTTACCATAAAATGATGTCCATTTTATAGATGAGGAAACAAATTCAGAAATGTAGGTTAACGGGCTCAGGATACGTAGGCCACTGTATTCCACCACCACGCTTTCGTCTCCTGCTCTCCTGCCACCTGGATTCCCTGTTAACGCTGGGAGCCTGGGCTATGTGTACATGTCTCCACACCACCAGTGCTTTTTGTGATACTTGGCATCAAGTAAATACATGATGTGGAAGGAAAGGAGAAAGAGAGAAAGAGAAGAAAGAGGTTTTTACTCTAACCCCAGGGTTCTGGTGATAATTGGACTCGTCTTTGAATCCTCTCAATCATCAGGGCAAATCATCATCATCATCATCATCATCATCCTCCTCATCCTCATCATCACATTTCTAATCAGATAACTTCAACAATTTTTGAAAAGTGTTTAGGTAATATTTATCTCATTTAGTTGTCAAAACATCTCTGTCAGCTAACTAGGGCAGGTATCATACATTAGCTAGAGAATGGCTAGAACTAAAATTTTGACCTCTGAACTCCTAAACTGTGTAAACCGAGAACTGCAAAGAGGTGCACACATTATCAGTCAATAGGAGGAATGAAAATATTTTACCCAAACGCTCTACCATGCCACAAAGATTCAAAAGGAACCAAAAAAGAACTAATTTTTCTTTCATTTGCCATGCAAAATGTGTAAGAGCAACCACCTGACTGCAGCTACGGGAAAATATTGCAACTTGATTGCTGTCCTTGCTCATTTCTGCTCCTTTTAAGTTTCTCTTGGGTGTCTTTTCCTAGTAAAAAGTCTAATGTAGGATCCTGTGATTTCACTTCTCGTTCTCATATTCCTCTGCCTTTAAAAATAAGTGACACAGATTTAAAAAAAACAACAACAGAAAATACTGTCTCAATGTTACTGTGAGTTACACTTTTTGTACAAAACAGAGTTCTCTCTAGATACTTCCTCCCACACCACTTGATTTCATTTCCACATAACTCCATGAAGAGCTTTACTTTAGAAAGCAATACTAAGACTAATTAACCACACTGATCGGAATTTATAGAATATTTCCTTTTAATGTGTTGCAATCATGGCCTAGGTTGAATCAACAACTAAGTTATTAATCTGCATTAAATAGAGAGTATTTAGCAATAGCTTTCTAAAATATTCTCTCTTTGAGGTTTTCTTTCACAAGCTTCCTTAATACTGACAGCGGTCTGGACATGTAAGTCCTTTGTACATTCAAATATTGTAAACCTAGTTAACTTAGCCCAAATTCATTTTTATTTTGACCTTTACATTGAAGTAAGAAATTCTATTTTTTTTAAAAAAACCCAAGTGTCCTTTCATAGATTTCTGCTGTACTTTTCATTAAGGAAAACAAACATGTGGGCCTAATGACGCAAACTCAATTATGATTAGAGAAATATGTTTCAGTGAAAAAAAAAAAAGTTTATGTTGAGCAGCCAGAAATACAAAGAAAAAGATTTAAGATGGAGCTAACATGAAATATGCTTACATTAAGCAACACGTGCTCCATTGAGGGTCTGATTAAGATAACTAATAGTGATTATGATGCAGCTTATGTTATAGTTGAGATGGTATTCATCACCATGGAATGTAAATTCCCTCAGTCAATGGGTTAAAGAAGCTCCTCCCTTAGGCACATTTCCCTTGAACCCTGCTTCCTGCAGGAGAGAGGTGGCTCACAGTACCCCGAGGGCCCTTTGGGTAGCAGGGCAGCGAGGCATGGAGAGACCCATGCTTCCTCTGCAGACTCGGTCAGGCAGTCGCCTAGCAGAGGTGCGCCAGCTGCTCTTGATGCAGGGGAGGCCTGATGGATTTATGTTTGGCATTTTTAGTTCTAAGGATAAAAGTAGTTCTGATTTTCTTTTGCCTTCTCTCCAACTTTTAATTATAATTTACATTAAATTCATAATTATTAATTAATTATTCTCAGTCCCTCCTAGGTTTATTATTTTGCCAGTATGCCTCCTGACAGCACTGGCAGGTTAAGAATTATTGTTACAGCCATGGTTACTTTATTTATGGTCACTGAATAAATATTGCTAACTGGGAGAGAATATATATTGTACATGATTATGCTTATAGATACAAGGCTTCAAAGGAAGCTTAGAATGTGGACAGAATATTATGTATAGATGCAGAAAGTATGTTTAAATCTTCCGTATACTACTTTCAATTTGCATTATCTTTGAGCAGAAGAAAAGATCTGAGCTTTTAAAGATGGTACCTTAAGAAAGTGACATTTGTTACACGAGTTTTAAGACCAATTCCCATTCTCCTCATTTGAAATATATGTGATAATTTTTTCTTGTTTTTAAACATTGAAGTTTGTTCTAAACATTGGGCACATTTTTCAAATCTCAAAAATACAATAGAAAGATGATACAACATTTCCATTTCATTTCATTCAGTAACTAGCCAAGGGTATTTTTTAGAGCACCTAATATATGCCAAGGGGTACTAACATAAATAAAGCACAATCCTTCCCCTTGAGCCAATAATGTAGCAGGACATTTCAGAACTATTTGTACAATCCTATATTGATTTTTAATTTAAAAACATGTTTTATTTAAACTTTTTCACCAAATGCTAAAACTCAACCCACTGCGAGAGAGCATCCCAGACTGCACCATTTACATTCTAAAGCCTTGAACAAGGGCTGCCAGGATGAAATGGCAGCAAAGCCACAAAACTGACTTTCTCCCTTTCCCATTGTAAGTTGGGGGTCGAAGTGAAAGCAGACTTTGACTAGGCCCTCGGCCCAATGCATTTCAGATAAAATATCAACCACAGGATCATAAAATGGAGAATAAATATCTAAAGTAGGTTTATTGCTGTCATTCCAGTATCCATAAATCAAATGTGCACTGTGAGGAATTTTCCCTTGTCTTTTTGACCTAACAGGCATTTTTTTCTTATTCAGTTTGGGGCGTGTGTGTGTGCGCGCGCGCACATTTGCCTAAACGGACATCTGATAATATTTGTAGAGCAGGTAGACAAGATCGGCCCTGCAGTTGGAAGCAAATCTGTTGTTCCAGTAAGAAACTCAGCTAAAATTCCTACTCTTTTTTGGAACCCCTTCTCACTCCAGTTTCCAATTAATTATAGGATTTACATATGGTATTGAACAGTCACAGATAGAATAACTAGATGTAAATTTAGTTGTAACTCTAGGGTGCTAAAGAACATTCAAAGAGAGACCTGGGGGAGTTCAAGGCAAGGTCCCGGGTAACACTGACATCACTTCTACGGTGAGATGAACCCAGTGCCCATCACTGCCTTACAACATATTACTTTTTTAAAATAGCAACCGTTGACCATAGCATGAAAGACAACTTGATGAATTCTGTAAGAGTGAGGAAAATCAGACAGTTTGAAGGCTGACATGAGAAATGAAGGAATAAATAACAAAACTCAGTCATTGGTTACCTTTCTGAAGATGAGCCCAGATGCAGAAGCTATTGTGGATTGCCGGGCTGATTGAGATCTGTCGCTTGTGCTGGGGAAGGAAGCGTTGTGCCTCCCTGACCTCGCTGATCCTCTCGAGGTGAAGGTGCCTGGGCTTCTGCTAAAGTTCCCTTCCCATTCTGTGAGTCACCCTCGTTGTGACATGGGTGATGACTAAATCAACCCTTCTATTGATGAAGGAAGCCAAGAAACTGTGGGTCATGTGTTTCCAAAGGACTCGACAGTATCTTTAGTAAATTAAGTTTGGCATCTTTCAGGAGGGTCTTAAAAATGATCAATAACATTCCTTTAACTGTGAGTACAATCTCTTGGCCAAATTCAGCAGCTGAAATACTGTAACATGGAAGCATTTTGTAAGCTGCCTGGTGCATTGGTTTGATCATTTAATGTTTGTATTATGATTATTATTCATGATCTCTGTAGTTTTTTTCTTCCTGTTAATGTGCCTTTACTGATTTAGTACCCCTTTCCTCTCCTAAGAGAGGTAGGGGAAATGAGTCTCTGATGATTCTTTTTACCACTTTTCTTTCTTCCTTCCTTTCTTTC
>NW_017731613.1:2239092-2290470 GCF_001890085.2 Hipposideros armiger | reverse complement strand
CTTTCTTTCTTTCTTTCTCTCTTTCTTTCTTTCTCTCTTTCTTTCTTTCTTTCCTCCCTTCCTCCCCCTTCCTCCCTTCCTCCCTTCCTCCCTTCCTCTCTTCCTCCCTCTCTCTCTCTCTCTCTCTCTCTCTCTCTCTCTCTCTCTCTCTCTCTCTCTCTTTCTCTTTTTCTTTCTCTCTTTTTTAAACCATTAGTGAGCTAGGAGTTCAAAACAAGATTGAAACAAGGGCTGGGACTTATTCATGAGTCTTAATTTGTGTTTTATGGTATGAAAAGAAGATCTTACTTGGGAACTGAGATGACTGACAGTAGAAAAGGATGCCCCCTGCCTTCCCAGAGTTGGTTGATGTCAGAGTTTATCACAATTGACCTGGCATATCCTGGGCTGTGATGGAAAGTATTGAGGCTGCAGGTGATGAGAGGGAAGATATGGTGCTAATATGCACCCTCACCTCCAGCCTACCCCCCCCACACACACACACCACCTGCCCTCAGGCAGACAGGCTGACAAGCTGATAGGCAGGTACAAACTCCACCAGTTGTTTAGTTTCAGTTTCCTAATACATACCAATTTATTGGTATGCATCTCAGATTTCCCAGGCTTCTGTGTTCCTCCTGTTACAAATGCAGTTTATTATGTTTTAACTGGGATGAGGGGACAAATAGACATATCTGTCTAGCTAGGGTGTAGACACTGCTATCACCCTATAAATTAAAAGAGGATCTTTTTCTCCAAAACCAACAAACAAAAAGCCAAGACCGAAATTTCCTCAGGTAAAGATTTAGTGTACCAAAACTGTGCCAAATATACTTCTTCCCCTTCAACATCCCACAAGTCAAAGTAATGCTTAAATAGAAAACCTCTTAGAGAAATAATACGTTGAGTTAAATCCACATGAAGAAATGTGTCCATGGTTAATATCAGACCCTTCCTGTGAGCAAGTTATTGTCACTGAGAGGTGGAAAGAGCCGCAGGCACCTGGGTGGCTATGGAATAGAGAAGGGAAAATGGCAAAGCAAAGGCTAAACTTCCCAATGTGGACAAAAAAGGGGCCACATTTTAAACCTGACAAGCTCAGGGGAGGCCAGCATAGCAGGACCTCCAAACTCAGAGACCAAAAATAACCACATAGGATGGTCTGAACATAAAAATTCCTAACTAAAAGTGGGTCATAGTGGGTAGTCACTTGTGAGGCCTGTAGCTTCCTTGACAAAAGTCAATCTTTACTTTAAGTAAGCCTGTCTATTGTCTTTTTGCATCTAAGATAACATACCTGTGTAATGTCACAGAAATCTTTTCCAGGGCCCTCGGGGCACAACAGCTGCACCAGAGGAGACCACAGAACCTCTCATCGATATCTTGTTCTCTGCATACCATCTCTATGTGCTGCAAATGTTAATTATCTATCCTTTACCCACCAATGTAAAAGAAGTGTTTTACTTTTTATCCAATCCCAGGGATTTCCCCACTTTGCTTTCTCCCGCCCCCTTAATCTACCACCAATGGATTTCATGTAGCCTTCCTTACATCTCCTCCTTTGATTCTAATGTATAAAATAAGCTTCAAAACTGCCATTCTTTGGAGCATTTTCTCAATCCATTGAGATTTTGCTTCCCAGCGATTGTCCTCAGCTTGGCTCAAATAAACTCATAAAAGTTCTCTGCAGGTTTGAACGTTGCTTACATTGACACCAAACAGACTTTTAAAAAAGTCAGATGTTTTGACTAATTTATACATTGAGAGCTAGAATCCTTGCCATGTCTGGATTCCTCAATTGCAGTGGACCCAATTTTTAAGAGTTCAGTTTCAGTAGCCCTGGCACCAGGGTTGGAACATTTGCTCCCCTTATTAAATGATCTCATTTAGGTGTTCGGTTAGTGGAATCATTTGTCAGCAGCAGTTTATCCAGACTGTAACTATATCTGCATTCAAATTCACATCTTAAGTGCTAAATTTTCTTTCATTCCATTCCTAAATAAGACAATCCAAGAAGTGCTACTTTGTTCAGAAGTCCTACATTAGACTTCTGGTCATTAGAGGTGATGTAAAAGAAATCCAGAACCAAATTGCCATTGTGTTTTTCCCCCCTAATTCCTTTTTAGAACAGAAGATTGCACTGTGGATTTCATTCAAATGTAAATAACAATGTTGACAACTAGACTGTAATTACATAGGGGTAAGGCTAGATACTGCCACAGACAAAAAAAAAACTAAACATATGACTCTCCTTTTTCTTCTATTAATAAAACCACATGTCCCTATATTTCCCTCCAATTTCTGTGTGAGGGTGCCTTCTCCACCCTTTTCCAGACACCAAAACACAAAGAGAATATCCAGATTCAAGGCTGTCTCTGGTGACATACATCGGGCTCCTTGGTAACTGCACATCGCTGGGGATGGTCTTAGATAGTCCTGAAATGGGAGTCAACTGGAGAGAAAAGCACTTACCCCAGCACTGCAGGACGCAGCGCATCCACCTCCTGGGGTATGGCTGGTGTCACTCTTGTAAGGGGGATAAGGGGCCAAGGCTGTTCACGTAGTGTATGTGTGGATCTCCTTTTTCCTGGCATAATAATACATTCTTCTCTCCAAGATCACCTGCAGTGGAGTGCATTTCTCTCAATAACTGTGCATTGGTATTATGACTTTATATTTTTAAAGTATACTTTGTAATTTCTACCTCTTCCCTTTGTCAACAGACAGCTCTCTTATTTCCACTGTCAAGTTCTCCCCTAGCTACATCAACAATGCCTTTGACACGCAAGCAGCTTAACTGCAAATGCTGCCGATAAATGCATAGCTAGGCTTAGTCAAAACTAGGAGCTTTGTTCCTCATTTGGCATTTCCTGATTCTCCCAATTGTAAGATGAAGCTGGGCTAATCTTTTGTTCCCCTATAGCGTGAGGCCCTTGGATGTACTACTAGGGACTGAGTCATGGGGCTGTTTGGTACATTCTTTGAAGAAAGGTTTTTCTTATTTGCAGAGCACATGTCCTTTTAGCTTACTCAAACAAGAAGTCTTGGTTTGAAAGGTGGGGTGGGGAGTATTATTGGGGAGCATTGTCCTGAAAAGGCAAATGGAGCAAGAGAGATAGGTGAGAACAGAGGGTAAGGACCAGAGGCACTAGGGATTCCTGGCAACAGGGAGACTTGTGAGAAATGAGTGGAGATTTAATAAGAAAAATGTGACTCTCACATAGGGGCGGAGGTGGGTACTCCTTTTGGTGTGACCATTACCTGTAGAGCATTAAAAAACAAGTGTTCCCTGGATCAAGAATGATCCTTCTGCTAACTTTCCTGGTTTCTGCTAACCCAAAAACAATTTCTTTTCCCCAGAATCTTTGCTAAAATGAATAAAGAATCAAATGAAATTAAGAGCACGTGCTAGATACATCCTATTGTGTAATATGCAAGTACTATCCAGTAGGAAAGAACTCACTGGGATCCATAGAATGGAGAGCAGTTAGGGATAATCCTCTGCAGTTAGAGATAACTTCATCTGACCCTGTTTGTGGATGTTCTGAATTGTTTGTTCTGTGCCAGGCCTGTGTTAGACTCACGAGACACAAGATGAATAGATAGGTCCTTTTCTGTAGAGAAACCACTCATCATTAGCTCATTAATTGATGGGTAAGGAATCCCATGGCGCTTTTTCCTCTCCTTAAATAACTCCCACTCCTTGCTGGCTCCCAACATGTGACTCATTTGGGACTATTTTTCTTCTCCTTGAGACTGTGCTAGATTGGAAAGGGTGATCTCATTCTTAGCTGGTGGATATGTGAATCTCTACAGCCTTTTTTGAAAGCTATTTGAAAACTATTAAAATAAAAAATACATATTACTGTTTGACCCAGCAATCCCACTCCTGGAAATGCATCCTATAAAAACAAGAGCCAGTATATATGTATAGGTGAACAAGGTGTGTCAACAAGAACCAGAAACAGTTATTGCTACTACAAGTGAGATGGCTGGGTAAATCGTGGTAGATGTGCACATGGAATATTATTTCTCAGCCATTAAATAGAACAAGTTAGAGTTCTAATACTTGGTTTGGAGGGCTCTCCATGATCTCGTTTTTGTAAAGCAAACAGAGAATCTCTGTGAATGTGCATAAAGATATTTACGTGAACATGGGGAAAATATGGAGGAGTAAGCACTGGATTGTTAATATGGGTCACTTGTAGATAGGTGGTGGAGCTAAAACAAGGAGGGGAAGAGGGAAGAGAAAAAAGGAAAGATATTTTTTAAAAAACTGCACTGAAAAGAATGTGATCCAAAACAATGCCAGCTAGGAAAAAGTCCTGTTGCTTTCCTCCTCCTCTCCAAAATGCACCAAAAACAAAAAAACTTGAACCTAGCAGAGCCTTTACATACAATTACCAATTTATAGGAAATGCAGAGAATAGAGGAAACAGGTTAAGATTCCCTGGGAGCCTAATCAGCAAACTTAAGGACGAATTCTAAGGACAAACAACTCGATTTATTTAATAAAAATAAACCACATGCACATGCAAAAAAAAAAAAAAAAGAAGAGGTAATCTATTGCTTAAAGGAGACTTAAAAGATGCAATAACCAATTATAATACACAAATATTATTTGAATCCTGATTCAAAGAAATATGCTTTAAAATAACAATAAATTCATTTATGACAATTTCTATGAGATAATTGAAAATTTAAACAATGAATAGTTGATTATACTAATTATTGTCAATTTTTCAGGTTGAGGATGATATTATGTTATTAAAAATGAGCCCTTATTATTTAGGTTAATTGCTGAAATATTAATTAGTTAATATGATGTCTGGGAATTGTTTCAAAATACTGTAGGAGTGGGAGCACTTCCAGATGTAGGTGTGGCTGGGCCAACATAAGTCATGGGTTTATGATGGGGCTGGTGATGGGTACATGGGAATTCAGGATACTAACCTACTTTTATGTATGTTTGAAATATTCTATTATAAAAAGTTTAGACCATGATACAACCACTCTCTGTTACTTATATATAAAATGTGAATTATTAGTTTGAGAGCAAACTGCCTAAAACTAATTTGAGTGCAAAATATCACATCCTGGGAATGGCAATGTTGTTAATGAAACCTACCAGAAATAAAGGACACATTGTTATAATCCCCTGTGGAAGCTGGTTGGCTGTAGGCACAGATAATGTCCCATGGCGAAATAGATCTGACCTAATACAAGCTAACTTCCCAGCTATCAGTGGCTCTCCAGTGGGATGCCAAATGTTTGCTAAGTGTCACAAATGGACTTTGTGCCTTATATCTACAATGTACTGGGATTACTTCCTGGTGGCAGCCTTCTAAAAAGTTTACCATAAACTTATCATAAACATTTTCTGATATTAATACATATTCTTTTTTTAAAAGATTTTTATTGGGGAGCTGGGGGATGGGAACAGCGCTGGGGAATTGAGGGGAGGGGAACAGACAAGTTGCTGTCCTTTTGTTCTTCAGCCTAGTTGTGGAGGACGTTGCTTCACTGGCCTAAGTTGACACCATCATTGCGCTCTTCCCCAGCGAGGCAGATGAGTCGCCGGCTTCTGGATGGCCGCTCACAGTGGCTGCTGGCCGCTCACGCTGGCTTCTGGCGACACACGGTAGCCCATGGCAACCCACTGCTGCAGGGGCTGCAGCCTACGCCGTTGCCGGTGACTCACGGCAGCCCAGTTCCAGGTTGAGCTGTTGTTCAGCATCTTAGCTTGGAGGGCAGTGTCACTGGCCCTCATATGTGGGATCCGAATAGGGGCCTTCTGGCATCCCAAGCCAGCCCTTAACCAATGCACCACTCAGCCGGCCCTAATACATATTCTTTTGTTCAGTGATTTTTAAAAAAATAGTTGTATTCCATCATATGGGTTTGCTTGGCTAACCTCCTACAATTGAGCATTTAGATTGCTTCTAATTTTTCATTATCATGAATAATGCTTTAAGAACATGTTTAAATGAACATCTTTGTACACATCTGGTTGTTTACTTAGAATAAATTATTAAAATTTGTACTACTTAAGCAGATTTATATGATTGAAGTATGTGTTAGATTATTTCAGTAATAGCCTTCCCCTATCCATGCCCTCGTGTGTAGTCCCTTCCCATAATAATTTTGGGTTTGGTCACATGGCATGTTTCGGACAATAGGACATCATCAGAAGTGATGCAAGGACGGGCTTAAAAAAAGAGCACATTGGCATCTTTTCTCTTCTAATGCTGCCACCACATAAAGTCTGGGCTAGGTTGCTGAAGTCCTGTGGCACAGCCATTTGCCAGCATCAAACTACCAAACATGTGAGTGTAAGGGAGTGGAATTTGCCACCCCAATGTATGTCTCTCTGGTTTAGGATTATTGTAGGCTGGTTAGTTTTTTAAAAAACTGCAGACATAGGAGAAGCTCTGAAAACTAACTAGAAGTTGAAGTAGAAGAAGTATGTGGATGTCCAGTAGTTCCAGAACTCTTTGTTGAAAAGACTATTTCTTCTCCACCGAAAACTGAAACTCAAATTCTCTTCTTTCTAGAATCTGTTGTTCTTCCTTGCTGTTGGTTGTAGTTTGTTGGATGACTTTTCTAAGCTTTTTTTTTTTTTTTTAATTGGGTAACTGTGTTTTTTCCAGGACCCATCAGCTCCAAGTCAAGTTGTTGTCCTTCAATCTAGTTGTGGAGAGAGTGCAGCTCAATTCCAAGTCCAGTCAGCGTTTCACTGTAGTTGTGGGAGGCGCAGCCCACTATCCCATGTGGGAGTTGAACTGGCAACCTTGTTGTTAAGAGCACACTCTCTAACCAACTGAGCCATCCGGCTGCCCTCTAAGCTATTTTTGTAAAGAATGTATTTTCAGTTCATCTCTGAAGTCTCCATTTCTTAGCTTAGTAGTCAGCTAGTTGTTTGATAGAGGCTTCCTTAAATGGCTACAGCAAAGAAAAGGAAAGAAAAAAAAGAGAAAAGAAAATTGTCTCCAGATCTTTGCAGATGGGCTCCATGTTGGGCCACTCCTCAATTTTTAACCAGGCTATTTACAACTCTGAATTAGCCTTCATTTTCCCTGAGTCTAAAGATCAGCTAGAAGTGAAAGCTTTCAGTGTTCTCTAGTTTTTGTTTTGTTTTGTTTTGTTTTCTGAGCATGCATGATGCTTTCTAGATTGAAGACATGCAGATGGCTTTCTAGATTACTTGATATACTCAGAAGCTTTTCAAAGCCTTATACCCCAATGAGTCTCACTCCCTAGCTTTTTCTTCCTGGCTTTTGTCCTGTCTGGTGTTTGTTTCAACTGTTGATTTTTGTCCCAAGGTGTAGAAGCTTGTTCATTTAGCTGTCAATATTTTTGAGGAACATTCTCTACCCTGAGAGAATTCCAAGTTAGGTGAAACAAAGTCTCCTTGTGTTAGTTCTTCAGAAAATCCACAGACAAGTCAAAACAAACATGATTCTTTGGAAACAAGGTGCTCTCCAATCCCTCCAGTAGCATGTATTCATGCTGAGGATTCAAGCTGCCATCTTGAAGACCCACATCGTGCTGCGGAGTGGGATGGGGGTGGGGTAAGGGTAAGTTAAAGTGTCACAGAGTTCTCTGATTATGTCCTAGCAGAGTTTCTCCTGGTTAAATGTCCACTTGGTTGCTGTAAACGTTTGCCTATCTTCAAGAGTTGCAATAAAGTTGATCCTTTCAGTTTTTGAAAGATTTTTTTGGGAATTCCTGGGAAGAGACAAGACCCTTATGTTCCTATTCTGCCATCTTCACTGGTCTTACCAATCAACTTGAATAATGTTTGAATTCCTTTTTTATATCTCCTGTTGAATAGCAGATTGACCCAAATACTTCTAATTTAATTTCTATAGTCTAGCATGCTTTTCTCTTTGACAATTGTGGAAGATAATGACAGAATTTATTTTCTTCCTGCTTAATGTCTGACTCCCTGATATGCTGTAAAGACAGACTATCTGAAAAACTTAGTTTCCAGAATCCACTACTAGACACTCTTCTGGTTTTTAATCTACATTTCTAGAAGTTGGTTTTTAATCCCCCTTCTTGGCCCTACTCTAAATGATAGAGTCCTTCAGGAATCAACTGTAGGATTTCCTCTCATTTTTTACTCTCCTAAGGGATTTTATATTCTCCCAAGCCCATAAATGCCACAGATAATATGGCAACACCAAAATTAATATTTCCAGTGTAGAGTTACTTGCTGAATTCCAGACCTAACTGCTACTGGACATTTCTCCTTAATGTCTCACAATATCTCAAAATAAGCATATTAAAAACTGTACACTTAGTTCTCACGCTTGCAATTATTTTTCTTCCTAATCCTTTTCCATATTACTGTATGACACTTCCATTCACCTAGTCATTTATTCTAGGAATTTTGGAGTCATCCTTGACTTTTCACCCCTCCTGATCCACGAATCTATTAATTTTAATAATTAACATATAATAACTAATCATATATATGTATATATATATACACAGAGTGTCAAAACAATGTATACATATTTTAAGAAAGGAAAAAACTGTATTAAAATTGTAATACTCAATATATACCGATAACAAAAGATGAATACTAGTCACGTTTGACTTCTGCAATTACAAGAGGTGCTCAAAGTAATTACCATCAGCATCCAGACACTTCTGATTATGGTGAACTACTGCTTGAGCAACATTGACCAAAGTGTCCACTTGCATCGCTGCACATGCCATTTCAATTTCTTCAAACAGTCCATGCTTCTCAAACTTATCACACATGTGTATATTGTTAAGCGTGTTGAAAGTTCTGTTGCATACTCACGCCTCCATTGTTGTACTTCCACAACATTCTCGGATTTCAAATACCACTTCAAAATGGTCTTGTGCTCCTCGAGTGAAAACTGTGCTTCCACCATTTTCTTTAACTGTCCTGCCTGTCTCATGGTGATGCTAGCATTCATTTGATTAACACCATCTTTTGAGCGAACATCATACTACACATTGCTACTGTAATTCAATTCAACTTCAAAAAGTACTACATAGATAACATCTCTTAAAATGTATATACATTTTTTTCTGAGAATGAACCCCTACTTTCCTCTTGTTCTTCTCCCCCTTATATGTGTCAGGAATGTGGTCTGCTTTGTTTAAATGCGTTGCTCTGGGATGGAGGAATTGAATGCCAAGATGAGCCAAGGGCAAGGGAGAAGTCTTCTTTATGTTCACAATGAACGGGAAATTAGCAGTGAAGGAGAGACACTAACCCTGTTGGATTGTTTAAGAAATTCAAAAGGCCATGGGTTTATAAGAGGGATTTATCAGCAATGTTATGATGACATAAATGAAATAAAAATGAGAGCAAAGGACACTGGAGTTAAGATAAAATCTAACAACAGTCTAAAACTCACAGCTGCAGACCCTTACAAGGCGAAATAAAAAATGTGAATCCAGTGGGGATATGAAGACAAGAGGAAATAATTTTTCAGAGCTGGGAGTTATAAGTAGCTTAGGGCGTAGAGATTTAAAGGTGATGATTGAGAAGCAACACTAGAAATTATGAGGATGTGTGTACTTAGCATTGCTTTGAATTTTACCCCTATTATAAAATTTAAATGCAAATGTTTTAAAACTTCATATACAGTAGGAGATATCAGATGTGAAAAATGAGGTTTCATACATGAAGGAAGTATGGTTTTGTTTTGTTTTGTTTTGTTTTATTTTTTGTCATACATTATCTTCTTTTTTTTCAGATACCAGTCTGATCACACATGGTCCAAGAACATTAAAATAATAATCCAAATATAATCAGATTTAAAAATTGGACCTCAAGTGTTATAGCCAATGATGCCACACTTGTCTGTGATCTCACTGATATAAAAACATATTCACACCTCAGTGGCCACCAAACCATTCAGCACTGTTTCCTTAACCGTGAGCTATTTACAGCTACTGGTTTGATGATGATGATGATGATGATGATGATGATGATGATGATGATGATGATTTCATGCTCTAATTATCTGTAAACATCTCAGCACGTGTTGAAGGAAATAGTTCAACCTTAAGGTCATGCCAAAATGTGGCTAATCCAGGATTTGAGTAAGTCACAGCAACATTTACTGACCCCAGAACTATCTCAGATGGTTGACTATGGTTCTAGGATGGAAAGTTTTTTACCTCAAATGACTGACTGAATTAATTACAGATATTTTATAAAACTAATAATAAGAAAGGAACCCAGGAAGCAGAGATGTAGAAGAGAGAAACGTTTAATGCTTTAACAGTGGATTTGAATTAGTAGTGACACATCAGGAATCAGGATGCAGGAGAAGAGGGAAGTCAATTATTACTTACGTGGGTACTTACTGGGAAAAGCCATGAGAAGTCATTGGAATGAAGATTTGAGATGAATCATTGAAGAGTCACTTAGTTGGACTGTTTCTTCCTCTTTCCTTTTCTTACTCATTTTCTTGTGTCATTTTCTGAATTCCCTATGATTGAACCTTCAGAATGTATATAAGTGTGTGTGTGTGTGTATGTGTGTGTGTGTGTGTGTGTGTGTGTGTGTGTCTGCGTGTGTTATTCTATACCTTTTTGAAAAGTAATGATGCAATTTAGTTTCTGGAGCTACCTAGAAATGCTAAGGGATGTTAGTTAGCATATATCGAGTTGCATAGGAAAGACTATCCTGGTACTGGTGGCTTAAGTAATAAAGGCGATCATTTCACATTATATGAATTCTGGAAGCATTTAGTTTCAGGGTTGGTTCAGTGGCTCAATGGTATCATCAAGGCCCAGGCTCTTCCCATCTCTTCCCCCTGCCATCATCAGCATGTGGCTCTTCATTTTTTGGTATGTCACCTAATGGTCACCAGATATAATTTCTTAAATTTTGACTTAGAGGGAAATACTCTAACTTAGAATATGATACATCGTGAGTTTTGCTTCTGCTTGGCAGACACACACATACACACACACACACACACACACACACACACATTCATTTATATTACAAATAAAGACATATACAACAATCCAGATAAAAATAAAGAACTAGTGACTGTCAGGGTCTGAAATAAATTCCTGAGAATTCAGGCAACCAGACTTCCACATCCAATAAGGAAGTGAGTATGCAGCAAATCAACTAATGGGCTGTGGTCTAAGGATAAGGATGCCTGACTGCATGCTGAGAGAAATAAGTGTGGACTCTGATATGAGGTCTGCTGAAGTCCCTGAACTGAACTGGGAAAGAGGCCCTAATGTTATGGCAGCTACCTTGACATTTCTATCAGAGTCAGATGCAGGTTGACACTCACTGAAAGTCCTTTATTTTATCCTACCTCAGTTTGAGGTTTAATGCACACGACCAGAATCCCCTAGTTAATCATGCTTAATCATTGTTATTTAAAATTGTGACATTCTCAAATGTGTGCCTAGACAAGTGTCATTGAGAAGCAATGAATTACTGACTTAGGTCTAGATAGCTCACTGCCTTCTAGTAGTGTTTCACCAGCTATGTCTTCTAATGTATTATGGAGTCACCAAGAGTTACTAAGAGAGGAGCTGGGGAGCTCTAAATAGACATTTGCAACATAGCAATCAAAATAATGTGTCTGCCTTCATTTTATTTCCCCTCAGCTCTAAAAATATTACCATCCACCTGGATTGAAAAACTTACATGGATAAGTGGATTTTGGTTTTATGAGGCTATTGGATTGTTGTCCAAAGATGCAACTGACTAATTTGGCAAAACTGGTTCCTTGTTGCAAAGGTATGTTGTATTAAGAATGAATTGCCTTGTTTTAAGCTAGGGAGTAGTATTAGGTTGTCGGAAAAGTCATGATGTATTTTTTGTTTTTCATTGCAAAAATGCGTCATGACTTTTCTGACAACCCAATAGATACCACTCACATCCTATTTATAACCACTTGGTATAGATCACCATGACCTATGCTTGACTATAATAACAGCCCATTTCTTACCGCCTCCTCTTTCACCCCAACAAATGAAAGATTTCCAAGACTGATGCATCAGTTTAAGAAGGGAAGTGTCCTGGGTGAAGCTGAGACATGAAAACTCCATCCATCCAAAGGCTCAGGCAGGCTTGCCCTTCTCCAGTAAGACATGAGCTCATTTGGTAGTTCCAATGTCTACTCAACACCATAGGCAAAGCCACTTATTAATGAATTTTGTTCTGTAGTAGGATTCTCTCTGATGATTTCCTTCTTCATTGCTTTTAGCTATTTCTCTCCCTTCTCCAATTACTGATGTGCCCTTATAAATATATTTTTTTGTATTTGACATGATATAAGCAGTGATGAGACTTTAGGGACAGACAAGAACTACTACACTAAAAAATATGAGAAAAGATTGGCTTATGAGTGAAGTTTTTGTACCCATTTTCCTCACTAGAGATGTGAACAAAAATAGAAATTCTGACCAAGTATTGAGCGCTGAAGAAGATAAATAACTGTGGAAATCAATGTATGTATTTCATTTAGATAATTGTAAATTACAACTTGATAATAGTGTAATTAAATTGTCTTATTTGGTGTTGTTAATTCTATATGGGGAGCATAAAACATCTAAAATATATATTGAGGTTACTCAATTCACTACTTTTAACTTTTATCGCCACCATCATTTGAGGACTGTAATGAAGTGTATGTAGTATGTGGTAAGTGTTTTACTTTAAATGGCCAAACAGGTGGAGCCTGGAGGAGTTCCAGGAGGCAAGGCCAGATATGAAATAGGGTTGGGATAGACTGTACACTGAGCACAGGGGATCCTGTGCTCTTTTCACTGTACCATTCTGCCTTCCTCTGCAGTGAACCAAACTACAGCAATCATATTCTTCCACACATCTTGCTTTAGCACACAAAACTACTCAAGGAAGCTTTAATTTAGACATTTTTTTTCCTCTGCTTTTCTCTATGCCACAAAAGCACAGCCAATTATATTGTGTCAGCCTGGCTTTTCACAACTTCTATTGATTTTCAGGGTAGTAATAACCAAGCAAAAGAGTCTGTCATTGGTGTACACATGCAAGGCTTTCCCTGGACTGAAGTTCCAGTCTTAGGGTGTCTGTAACTAATTCTACTGGCATTGAAAACCTTTCTTTGCCTGTGTTCACCTGCTTAAGCAAACTGGGATGCCACTGTTTGCCAGCAAACTCACACTGTTTTCTAGCCTCTACTTTCAGTAGGCACCTGGTTCTTTTCAATGCTCCCTGCGTGTGTTCTATGGACTTGCTCATGCTGTATTTCTGAGCTGGTCCATCTCATACTTTGAGACGTAACTCAAATCCCTCCTCTTCTGAGAATCTTTGCCTGATTTTCCCTCTCCCCAACCCCTATGGTACTTTTTAAGCACCTAAGATCTACATTGAACATTTTAACATTTGATGTTCTATTTTATTTTTTTTTCTTAATTGCTTTTTATGTTTTATTGCTTTAAAATTTAAACTTTCTCAAGGATACTAATGGTAATGTGTACCAGATGGCAACCAGCATAACACCTGACATGGTGTCTTGAAAATAGAAGATGCTCCGTAACTTTTTTTTCTTAATAATTCAAGAAATGAAGCAACTTCTTCTCTTTCTTCCATATTGCCTAGAATGATCCTCAACACAGTTTTAAAAACAATTGGCTAAATTCTATCTTCCTCATTTGGGGGCCTCCCTGATGTATTTTTGGCTATGATTTTGAAACATGGTCCAAATTGGTCTATAGTGACTTCCAAGGCTCTACAATAGTGCTTATCAAGCTTGAACATGCTGGCTCCCACCTCCAGAGTTTCTGATCCTATAGGTCTGGGGTAGGCCCCAGAATTTACGTTTCTGACAGGTAATGCTGAGGCTGCTGGTCTAGCAATCACACTTTGAGAGCCACTGTCCTACTTTATAGCACTGACACTGTCTACTACTGCTTTCTTACTCTGTTCCAATGACATTGACTTCCGAGTGGTTTCTTAAACATAACCAGGTATTCCCCTGCCCCACCTAGGGCTTTTGTATTTGCTTTTCCCCCAGATCCTCATGTACTTGCTCCCTCACCTCCTTCAGGTCCTTCCTCATATGTCACTTTCTCAGTGAGTCCTTCCCTAACCACCTGATTTAAAATAGCGATACCTCTCCACTAACACACACTCATTCACATTCACACATACTCCCTATCATATTCCTTTCCTAAAATGTTTTTCTCTGTAGCATTTATCACCATCTGACATATCACATGTTTTACTTATTTGTTTATTGTCTCCATTCCCTCTACTAGAATGTAAATTCCTGAGGGTAAGGATTCTCATCTGTTTTGCTCTTTCCTGTATCCCAGAGGTTAGAGCAGCTTTGGCGCATAGTAAGCACTAAAAAAATAGTTGTTTTAACTGGAGGACAGCAGGAGCCACACACTACCTGTTTTCAGACCATAACCCATAAAGAAAATTCACCCACTGCTGAAACGAATTAGAAACGATTAACTCTGTACTATTCTCTCTGCCCAGGCCTGCCAAGGGGCCAGGCTGACGGAGCAGAGGAAGACATCATTAACCCTCTGAGGGGCTCAGGATAGGTGGCCACTTTGTCATTGCTTTTCTTGTCTACAAGATGAGGTGTTTGAGATTAAATGCTGAAGATCCTTGAATAACAACGTCATTTTGTCCAATGTCATTTCATTACAACGTTGATAAGGAAAAAAACTCACCTATTCCCGGCCAGGGCCACTATCTGTGTGGAATTTGTTCTCCCCATGTCTGCGTGGACTTTCTCTGGGCACCCCAGTTTCCTCGTAAGTCCCAAAGATGTGTACATGAGGTGAATTAGTGTGACTACAGTGTCCTAGTCTGAGTGAGCGTGGGTGTATGTGAGTACAAAAGGGTGTTCTACTCAGTGTGGGTCCTGCCTTGCACCCTGAGCTGCTGGGGTAGGCTCCGGCCACCTGTGATCCTAAACTGGAGTAAGCAGGTTGGAAAATAATGATGTTATTTGGTTTTATTAATCTTTCTTAAATGCATGTGTAGCTCACATTATTTCAATGTTTAATATTCAATGTGTTTTGCATCTTTATTTAGAAGCTTGGTGATGTTTTTGTGACCAGAACTATGCTATAAGAACTTAACTTTTGTTATATCAATTAGCCTGTGGTAAAATTGCTTTTTTTTTTTCTTTTTTTTTTTTTTTTTTTTTTGGCTGAGCCATCCTGCTACCTGTTGGCAGCTCAGCGGCTGCTCAGCTCAGGCTGGACTTGAACCACTGTTGTAAAATTGCTTTTGTTATATGTCACTACATTTAAAGTCACAGTTTTCAAGAACCTATCTATGACATTAATAAATGAAGACTTACTGTATCTCTGTATCTACAATGTTGTTTCCAGCTCTAAAACTCCATGCTTTTCTCTTCCCCTGGGTCTACATACCATACAAAGGGAAGTCTGAGGACACTAGGACCAGTGAGCTGCTCCGCTCTGGTCCTGAGGTGATAGTTTTCTCCTGAGCATTTTCTTTTCTTTTCTTTATTTTTAAGATTTTTTTTTAAATTAAAATTTATTGGGGTGACAATGGTTAGTAAAGTTACATAGGTTTCAAGTGTGCAATTCTGTAATACATCATCTATTTATCACATTGTGTGTTCACCACCCAGAGTCAGTTCTCCTTCCATCACCATGGATGTCTTTTTAAGGTTTTTATTAAAATTATAGCTAACATACAGTATTATATTAGTTTCAGGTGCACACAATAGTTATTCAACATTTATATACCTAAAGACGTGATCACCATGATAAGTCCAGCAACCATCTGACACTGTAAGATGCTATCATGATATTATTGACTATATTCCTCATGCTGTACATTATATCCCAATGACTTACTTGTTTTATACCTGGAAATTTGAACCTCTTATTCCCCTTCACCATTTTCCCCTTTTGTTAATTTTACAATTACAGATGAAATTCAATATTATTTTGTATTAATTTCAGGTGTACAGCATAGTAGTTAGACATTTGTATAATTTAAGAAGTGATCCCCCTGACTAGTCTAATACCCACTTGGTACTATACATAATTATTACCATGTTATTAACTATATTCCTTATGCTTTACTTTATATCCCCATGACTGTTTTGTAACTACCAATTTGTACTTTTTTGTGTGTGTGTGAGTGGTATTTGGTTTTTTTTTAAAAGATTTTATTGGGGAATTGGGGGAGGGGAACAGCTTTGGGGAATTGGGGAAGGGTTTCTATGTCCTTGTTTATGCTTGCTATCTCTTTGTTTAAGTTCTCACTAAGTTCCTCAAGTATCTTTATAAGCATTGTTTTAAGCTCTGTACCTGGTAGGTTGCTTGCCTCCATTTCATTTAGTTCTTTTTCTGGAATTTCCTTCTTTTCTTTCATTTAGGATGTATTTTTTTGCTTCCTCATTTTGGCTGCCTCTCTGTGTTTGTTTCTATGTATTAGGTATATCTGCTATGTCTCCCAGTCTTGGTCGGGTGACCTTATGTAGTAGATGCCCTGTGTGGCTCTGGTACAGTCTCCCTGGTCACCTGCACTGGGTGCTGTAGGAGTATCCCGTGTGTGGGTTGCATGTGCCCTCTTGTTATAATTGAGCCTTGATTGCTACTGGCAAGTCAGTGGGTGGGACTGACCCTCAGGCTGACTGGTTGTGGGGTTTGGTCACATCCACAGCTTAGAGGTTGCTGTGTGGGAGGCTTACCCCACTCAGTGGGGTTCACCCCAGCAGGCTCTGGTGCCTGTTGAGACTGCCCTTTGTGTGTGCCACTTCTGCAGCTAATTGGGCAGTGCTCTGCTGTGGTCTGAAGCCAACCCCCAAGCATGTTGGCTCTGGGGCTTCTTGGGAGGGGCTCCAGTGCAGGCTCAGGTCACCCACTGCCTATGATCAACTGGGAACTACCTGGTAGGAACTACAAAGCGAACCATTGTTGTTCACGGCCTGTGATAAAGTTGGAGGCATGTGGGCCACTCTGTGAACCGAGGACAGCTGCCACAAGTACTGGCCCTGGGGTAGCTCTACTAAAAGCCCTGACACCCTGAGGCCTCCTGCCACCTGTTGGCTCCCTTAAAGCCCAGCCACTAATAACTCATGTGTTACGCGAGTTGGGTGAGGCAGGGTCTCAGAGAGTTACCAGAGTGGCAAGAGTTAATGTAGACTCTGGTTTGGTGTCAGTGCTGGACCTGGAGCTGCTCAGCAAGTCTCAGAGCACATCGAGGCCAGTGGCTGCCCGCTTTCAGCCTGTGGAGTGCAATGTGGGTGGGGCTGGCTGCTCAGGAGAAAGTGCCTCCAGTGTTGTGGGTGTTAGGTTGGGCAGGGTCCCAGTAAAGCTCACCAGGCCAATCAGATTCAGATTTGCACTGTGGAGGTGGACTTAACCCAGGAAACATGGTTGCCGCCTGCCGTCTGCACAAAAGCTGAACCCCATACAGGGAAAATGGAGGCTGTCCTCCAGGCCTCGCATCGAAGTCACACACCTCAGCCTGCCCCTGTATGCCTCCAACACTCCCTGCCCCATACCTTTGCCGGGGATCAGGGTGAGTGCCTGGGAGTGAGGGAGTCTGTGCACTAGCTGTTTAAGAGGATGTCTGGGTTTTCCTCAGCCTTTCATCTACCCAGATGGTCAGAATCCCCACTGTTTTTCACAGCCAGGTGTTGTGGGAGCTTCTCTTCCCAGTACTCTGGGTTGGGAAGCCTGGTTTTGGGCTAGAGTACCCTGCTTCTCTGGGGAAACTCTCCATGGCTGAGATATCCATCCTGGTTCTCAACCTCCACACAGAGGTTTGGGGCCTGCCCATTTCATGTCTCCACCCCTCCTACTAGTTTTGACATGGCTTTTTCTTTATATCTTTCATTGTAAAACTTCTGTTCAGCCAAACTTCAGATGGTTCTCCCATTTGATTGTTTTGTAATTTAGGTGTAATTTTAGTGTGTTCATGGAAGGAAGCACCCACAGTGTTTATCTATTCCAACATCCTAGATCTCACCTATCGTGAGCATTTTTACCCTTCAGCTGTTGTCAATAACTTTGCCACAACAAAGATGGCAAATTCTATTGAGACTCTTCTCTCAATCAAAGCTACGACTCCACAGCTGTGCTGCTTTTTTGTTTTTTGTGTAAAGTTCTTTTTCCTGGTTCCTATTTGGTGCCAAACCAAATATTATTACATTTGCATTGCCTCAGAAGTCAACCCATCTCAGAGTTTCTCAAACGAGTTCAGATAGGAGAACATCTAGGAAATTCTCTTTTTTTGCTGACCTTGATATATTGAGATTTTAACATACAAATATAATAAAAACATACAAAATTTGGGGTTAAACCTAGATACCTTATATCTAGATTCCAGTAGAGACAAACAGTAGTAGATGCTGAATTTTAAAGAAAAATTTGCAGAAGAAAAATGTTAAATTGGGAAAAATTGATCTTATTGAACTTGATCTTATTTTCTGCAAACTGAGAAACACTGGCTCATTGACTGCTTTTCAGAGCATGGGGTGGAAGAAGGTTGGCACAGTGTAGTCAGGAGCATGGGCTCTGGACCTATTGCTTGTAAGACCTTGGGTGGATTATTTAACCTCTCTGTGCTTCAGTTTCCTCAACTATAAAATGGGAATAATGATGACAGCACCTAACTTCCATGGTTATTGAAAAGCCAAAATAAGGCTGGTATGAACAAAACTCTTTAGCTGAGCCAGGTACCCAACAAGCATTTGGCCAATGTTAGCTGTTGTTCATTGTGGAAAGCCATAGTAAGGCACACTTAGGAAAGGGTTAGCTCAGGCAGGGAGAGAAACAAATATTAAAGCATTTTGAGAAAATGGAAGGATTCAAAAAAAGGAAAAGCAACAGATATGAGCAACACAAAACCATTAGAGAAACTATATGTGTTTATTGAACTTGGAGTCCTGGTAACTCGAACCTTTGCAAAAATCATTAATCTCTACTTACATAGGGCTTCATCTGGTGGGTAGAGCCTGGGGTTATTGACTGTTCAGACCAGGGTACAAAGGTCATCAGAGCACTCAGAGTTTTGAACAAAAGGCTATTTCAGTTGTTCTTTAAAGTTATCTGTCTCTAGAAACTCTGGGGCTGGGTCAGGAACCTCAGGGGCATGCAAACTAAGAATTTTTCCAAGAGTAATCATTCAAATTTGAGGGAAAAGTTTAAAGATTTTTTTTATCTTGTTATGTTTTAAGTAACTTTTCAAGAGTAAGGACCAATAAAAAAAAAGAGTTGGACATAGCCAGAATCACAGTGCTCTTACCGGCACCCTTGCCCGTGTCTCACCTGTCCTTCCAAGGTAAGTCAGCACTTTCCAGAGCCTGTTGACCCCTTAGAGAGAGGGATTCCCCAGTACACTCTGTGTTTGGGGTTATTACTTTGAGCATGTTCAAATTTTTCTCAGATGTCACTGAACTGTGCTCAGGTTGGCCTACAGGGCATTGACCCATAAGTAAATAGATAACGTTCTCGAAAAAACTTGAATTCTGTTCAGTGCTTTATAATGATGAAAACCAAAGTTGGAAGAGGTTGTAAAAACCCTTTGACTCTCTATAGTGGAGTTCATTGCTTCTTCTGGCTTCCTGAAGTTCACTTTCACAGGTAAGTGACTTATACTGTCTACAGCATTTGAAGACTATGTTCTACAAGGTCGTCATCTCTAAGGTTTCTGTTGCGGGACATTGTGTTTCTAGTTTACTATACGGTGGCCTCTTGTCATGCGATAAATAAAGTGACAATGATTGGATAGGAACTTGCAGAATACATGAATGGTTTCATAATATTATACAATACAGATGACTCTTAGTTGCTGTCTCATTTATAGCAAAGTTATATTATGCATCAATTCTTTTGAGACTCTGTGGTGTATGGGATATGTGGTACATATGGGTGAGTAGATTGAATAATCTGCCAAAAGTAAAAATGCCAGAGAACTTTCTTAACTTGGTATTATGAAAGCATAATTCTATTTGCATTGATAACAAAAAATCCTTCCCTGGAAAGTCAGTGCTGGTTTAATATGGAATATCAACTTACCTTTTCTCCAATGCCATGTTTCTTTCCTTATTCTTCCAGTTTTCAATAATTTAGATACTAAAAAATATGAGCTCTGGATGACTGGCTAGAGGGGAGAAAAGTTGGTTTCTAGACTCTAATCTCAGTTTTTAGGTTTCTCTCACCAGTAGAAATTACATGTTGCTGATGATTTGAACACACAGATCAGGATATTCACATTTAAGACTGGGAATAAAATGCAGTGTTTCTAAATGTTCTGAAGAAGGAGTAGCTCTCTAGACATGTTAGAGACAAATTATAAGGATCATACCTAAAACTCTCAATATTGGGATCTAATAGTAGTTATTATTAAACTTTTAAAGTATTGACTTATTTACAGGCTCTTGTTTAATAAAAGTTCTACCTGTATATACCCACCCCCCACCCTGTCACCACACCCCTCCTTTCCACTGTAGTCTCAGTTACCCTTATGCTCTGCTCTGCAACACTCTGTAATTATCTGTTTGAAGCCTCCATTTTCCTGCTTAGGAGCAGCTGTTTATCCACCCCTCACCCCATTTGATTGTAAACCCATTGAATAACTTGTGTGTCCCACCACTAAGAGTAATGGCAACAAATATTTGCTGTTGAATCCTGGAATTGGATTAGAAAGTAATTTAGGAAAAATTTTGCCAACTGTGTGGTTTTAAGAGACACTGAAATTGCTAAAAAAAATGCCCAAGTTCCATCTCAGGAATTAAGTGTTGAAGTTATGTGTCGCTTTGTGAAGATGAAAGAACTATGTATGCATGGAGAGACAAAGGAGAGCTGGGAGGAACTTTGACTTTCAATTCTACTTTCTTCAAGAGCAATTTCCTAGTCTTCCATCTCAATCGTGACTCTGTGAAGAAAGGATATTTGTGTGGTCCATGAGGATCCCTCTGATTTCTTTCCCTTCAGGGCTAAAAGGGCTCCATGTTTGTCCTATTCCTTGGCAATGGCTCCTACATTGTTGACACACATCAGCCCCAAACCTGCAAGATAATGTTTTTCTAGCTTCCTAGTATAAGCTAATATTTCTTTCCTCCTCTGTCCTTGGGAAAAAGAAATCATTTGCTGGGTTTGATGGCAACAAAGGGGCCCTACCTACATCCCTAAATGTCAGCCATGAAAGACATTTTTTAAGGACTTTTTAGAAAAATCAGAATTTGTGGCTTGGAAAGTGGCTTTCAAATTCAAGAAGAGCAGTTCTGCTTTTCTCTCAGAGCAGTTCTGCTTCTCTCTCGGAGCAGCTCCGAGGAAAGGGAAGTTGTGGTGCTGGCAGCCTTGAAAGGTTTTTACAGAGGGGACAAATTCACAAGAGAAAAGCCAAGGAGAATATTCACCATGTGATGTGGGGTCAAGGGAAGGCCGCTCCACTCCTGAGCCTGGCCCTGTGCCCCTCGCTGTCCCTTTAGCTCCTCAGTGGCTGTCAGAGCATTTAGACCCTCAGTACCATCTTAGCCTGGGTGGGGAAAAGCCTCAGCCTCTTCTTCCTGAATTCAGTCTATGCAAGACCAACATCTTTTAAAAATAGTATTTGGGAGAAAATGAAATAGAAAAGCAGAACAAATGTCCCCAGAAAAACTTCAAAACTTCAAACACTGACAGAGTCAAGAAACCATTTCCTAAAGTGACAACTTGGGAATAAAATGAACTATATATGTTCCTGGCCTTGGTAAATGAGGATGAGCAGCTGCTTTACCTTGGAGGGATTTCCGTTCTTCTTAATATGACTTCTTAGTCTCTCTTTCTGGGTGTGGGCGCCCAAGTCTCAAGCCTTATCAGTGTTTGGGTTTAAAAAAATATATGTGTGATCATATCCTTCTTTTGACTGAAAGCCTTTAGCAGTTCCCACTGAACCTTGGGATAAGGTTCCAAGTCCTCAATGTTAAGGATTCCCAGGCCTCAAGGAATCAACCAGCCACATCCTTCAGGGCTGCCACACCCACTTATCCACAGGCTCACTGGACCGCCTTCAGTCCTTAAACCTACTGGACTCTCTCTTAGGTCTGAGTCTTTGCACATGCTCTTTCCTGCCTGGAACGCTCTTCACTCTCTTCTTCTCTTGGTTAACTTCCCATCATCTTCAAGGTCTCATCCTAAATGCACTGGTTCCAGAGCCTTCCCTCACTCTCCAGACAAAGGCAGGGCCTCTGCTTGAGGGTCTAGGAGATGCCCATGCTTCCCCTTTGTTCAGCCACTATGTTTGTAATATCTTACACGTCACCTGTCTCCCCTGCCATACAATAAGCTCCACAAAAATGGGGCTGGTTGGAGGCCTGGAGCATCACACAATTTTTCAGTTGGGTAAATCAGGTCCTTGAAGATTTCTTCCTGGGCTTTAGGCTGTCCTGAACTGACCTCATGATAAACGAGTCAGCAAACATTTCCTGTAAAGGGCTAGAAAGTACATGGTTTTAGGCATGGAGGTAGGGGGGTGTAGTCTGTCACAGCTACTCAAGTTTGCCATTGTAGCCCAAAACAAAATAAAAACAAATGGGCACAACTGGGTTCCAATAAAACTTTATTTATAAAAACAGGTGGTGGACTGAATGCCCCTATTGTAGTCATGTCCTTTAGATTAGAAAGATTCCAGCTCCGGGAATAGACATTCTCACCCCTGACCTGTTTCTTTTCTTTTTCCCTCTTCTTCCTCCTCTGCTTCTTCCTCCCTCTCCCCACTCTTCTTCAGCTTCTTTTCAGTTTTCCTGCAGTATCGATAGCCAGTTGCTAGTGTCACTCCCAGTCTTTGGTGAAGGTTCGCTCGCTAATTTGTTGCTCCAGGCACACTAGCAGCCTTGGTGTAATGGCCCATGGTGGGCACTGACATTTTGTACTCTTAGGATTTTTTATTTGTTCCTGGCATGGCTTATAGAACCCTGTATCTCCTCCAGTTTGGGCAGCCTCATATCCCTGTGGCACTGTTCACTCAGCCCTCTCTCTGAGGTCTTTCAAGGTCCCAGGTTCTTTCAGGTGACAACCCCATGCTGCTCTCATCCCCCTCTCTCTACCCCCAGCAGTGGCCTTACAGAGTGTTGTTGCTAATGTTCTAAGGTAGAAAAAATATATATATTTTTTAAGATTTTATTGAGGAATTGGGGGAGGGGAACAGCGCTGAGGAATCGGGGGAAGGGGAACAGACAAATTGTTGTTTTTGTTCTTCAGTCTAGTTGTGGAGGACGTTGCTTCACTGGCCTAAGTTGGCACCATTATTGCGCTCTTCCTAGGCGAGGCAGATCAGTCACCTGCTTCTGGACGGTCGCTCACAGCGGCTGTTGGTCGCTCACGCTGGCTGCAGGCTACACAGGGTAGCCCATGGCAACCCACTGCCACAGGGGCTGCAGCCTACGCCATCGCTGGCAACTCATGGCAGCCCAGTTCCAGGTTGAGCTGTTGTTCAGCATCTTAGCTGTAGAGGGCAGTGTCACTGGCCCTCATATGTGGGATCCAAACCGGGGCCCTCTGGCGTGCCAAGCCAGTTCTTAACCAACGCGCCACTCGGCCGGCCCCAGAAAAATCTTTGATATGTCTACCAATAAAGGTAAGAAGACTGTTCTTTAATATGGGTTTCTGTGTTGATAAGACTACACATTATTAAAGAAAAGAAAACTTCAACCCTGAATAAACAGAGGCACATGTAGAAGACAGGTTATAGAGTATATGCCACTCAGTAAAGAGGGACACTGATGTTGGCATGGGCAATTAAGAATTCATGGGAGATTCTATGGTTAGGTGTCCAAAGTCTGCCAACCAGTGCTTAGAAATCTTGATTTTCTACTATGAATGCCTAGATACTCAAGTTTATTGAAAAGACAAGTTTTTCTGAAAGACCCTGAAAAATTAGTTCCCAAAGAGACATTTTTGGAGATTAAAATAATTTACTATATAAAAATGCAGAGTAAAAAGAAAATAGCATGGTGCCTTATTTTTAACTCTGAGTTTTGTGTTGGTTAAAGTAAAATTTTGTTATTGTAAATTGTTAAGAAACCTTAATTAAAGCTTCCTGCATTGTATGACACCCAAACACCTTTCACATGCTTCAGGAAGCTCAAGAACAATTTGTTAGGTTAGGTGCGGAGAGAGTAGAATTTGATGGCATTACATGTGCTTGTATTGATGGGGAAAAACAATGTAATGAAATATCATAGCACTCTTAAATCATAGAGTATACCAAGTGAGGAGGAGACACTCATAACCCTGTAAAACAAATCTTTTTATCACTGGAAACCAGATTCTCACTGTATTTCCAGGGTTTCAGAGATTTGTAGAAATGGTTTCCGGCATCTACTATATGACATTCCTGGGATCTTGTTTAATAAAAAGGGAATTAACTAGTGGGAGAAAACTAATGATATATCAGAGTTTCATTCAGCACTTATAACTATAAGAGTCAATTCATCAAACACCACTTTTGGAAACATTGCCTTTTCTGGAAAATACCATAAGCAAGGCCTTTGTTTTATTCTTTCTGGCAATTTTGGTATCTCATTGAACTTTCCCAAACTTAGTGTTATAAAATTGCCACTGTCTTTGTGGATGCATCAAGTAATTAACATTTTTAACACAATGGGCTTCAAAAGACATCACTGCCATTTCTGAACTGGCCAGAGATAAGGCAACTAGCTTCCATTCCTAACTAAGAAACAGTCAGGTACTACACAATGCATGCCCTATAGCACTGGAGAGCATACATCTTTCAAAGTAGAGCTCCTTGGTATATCAACAGGGAACAGTAGACGACCAAAGTTCAGAGTGATGCACTGAATGCTGAGAAAACAAACAAACAAACAAACAAAAGAACAGTCCCAGATATTCAGTATCTGGCCTGGTATTCATGCCTACACCATGTTATGCTCTTTTTAGAAATAAGCAATCTCACAGAATACTATTTAGTCATGGTTTTCCAGAGAAATAGAACCAATAGGATATACATAGATATATAGAAACAAATTTATGATGAAGGATTGATTTGTGTGATTATGGAGGCTGAGAAATACCACAATCTGAAAGCTAGAATCCCAGGGAAGCTGGTGAACGAAAGGCCTGGGAACCAGGGGAGCCAATGGTGTAAATACCAATCTGAGTCTGAGAGCCTGAGAACCAGGAGCTCCGAAGTCCGAGGGCAGGAAAAGTTGGATGTCCCAGCTAAAGCCAAAGAGCAAATACACCCTTCCTCAGCTTTAAAAAACAATAATTGATCAATTTTTTATTGATGTATAATTGACATATAATATTGTGTATAACATATTGATTTGATACACTTATATATTGCAATATGATTACCACCATAGCTTTAGCTAACACCTCTATCAAGTCACATAATTATCATTTCTTTTTTGTGCTGAGAACATTTAAGATCTAGACTCAGAAAATTTGAAGTATACAACACAGTGTTGTGAACTATAATCACTATGCTGGGCAATAGATCTCTAGAACTTATTCATCTTCTAGTTGCAGGTTTGTACCCTGTAACAGCATCTCTCCAACCCTTCCACCCACCAGCTTCTGGTAACCCCTTTCTGCTCTCTGTTTCTACGTGTTCACCTTTTGTAGATTCTACATACAAATGATATCATACAATATTTGTCTTTCTTTGTCTGGCTTATCTCACTAAGCATAATGCCCTCACGTTTCATCCATGCTAGCATGAATGGCAGGATTTTTTTCTTTCTCATGGATGAACAGCATTCCATTGTGTATGTGTGTGTGTGTGTACAGTAAAACCTTGGATTGCGAGTAATGTGGTTTGCGAGTGTTCCGCAAGACGAGCAAACATTTCTAATACATTTTAACATAGTAAACAAGTGAATTCTTGCAATACGAGTAGTTTGTTTCCGGAATCAATTATGCTCACAAACCAGGTATTACTGCACATATATATGTATATGTATGTATATACATATATATATGTGTGTGTGTGTGTGTGTATATATATATATATATATATATATATATATATATAAATAAAACATCTTCTTTATACATTCATCTGTTGACAAACACTTAGGTAGCTTCCATATCTTGACTATTATGAGTAATGCTGCAATAAACATGGGAGTGCAGATATATTTTTGATATCCTGTTTTTATTTCCTTTGGATATACACATAGAAGAGAGATTCCTGCATCAGGCGGTAGTTGAATTTTTAATTTTTGTTTTCCATAGTGGTGGTACTGATTTACCCCACCAACAGTGCATGAGAGTCCCCTTTGTCCACATCCTAGCCAACCCTTGTTATCGCTTGTCTTCTTGATGATAGCCATTCTAACAGGTGGGAGATGATGTCTCATTGTGGTTTTGATTTGCATTTTCTTGGTGATGAATGTTGAGCATCTTTTCATATACCTGTTGGCCATTTGGATATCTTCTTTGTAAATATGTCTATTCAGTTCTTCCACCCCCAGTTACCCTGCCTTTTTGTTCTATTCAGGCCCTCACAGGATTGAATGAATGATGCCCATCTACATTGGTAAGGGAAGTCTTCTACTGATTCAAATGACAATCTCTTCTGGAAACACCCTCACAGACACACCCAGAAATAATGTTTTACCAGCTACATGGGCATCCCTTACCCCACTCAAATTCACACATAAAATTAAACATCTCACCAACCTCAGACAAGGTCACTCTGAGACCAGGATAAAATGAGAAAAAGCAAGACCAGTTTATAATTTTGTCCAAGCACAGGACAAAACACGGTCACTGTGCAACCTACAAAATACCAAACATCCCTCTCTCTTGTTGAATGAGTGACTGCTATTTCTTTACCCAGTCATAAAATTGCTCTGGCTTTTGGACAGCATCGAATTTGGAGCAAGACTTCACCTCCTTGGACCCTTTCTCAAATCACCTAACTAAATCCCAAGTCCTACAATAGGGTTCTTCTTAACGCCCTCTTATTGAGACACCCATGGTCCTCCACAGTGTGTTCTCTTTTGCTGCAATGAGTAATAAATCCAGATTGTTCATCTACAAGTGTATTCCTGGTGGTCTTTAGTTGAAGGACATGACATTGCTATGGGGATAGAAATCCATGCTAAGTATGAATTTTTGTCTTTGAGAACATTACTTTTGAATAGCAAAATAGAGATTACAAAAAGCATTCCATTCAGAAAGAAGGAAAATGTAAGCAAACCCAATGTGAATCCTAATGTACAGAATTGCTGAGGGGACAGAGAGGGAAACTGAAGTGAGTAGGTTTGTTGGTCAGCATTCTGCTCCTTAACAGAGCAGGCATTACTACAAATGACCCTAAAAGGAAGAGGTAGGAGTTTGGATGGGGTTCTGGGTCTCTAAGCTTGAAGGGCAAAGGGAACATTAGCTACAATCACCATTTGTGCCAGCTAATATACAGAAACAGTTTTATTTTATAATATTTTCACACGAGACTTGCATGGTGGAATTTACCACCATTACCACCAGTCTCTGACTTGAAAGGTGGAGAAATTAGGTCCTGGAAAGAAGTTTCAAAACATATCTGGTAACATAGAGTGAAGCCATAAGACCTGTGAGACTCTGAAGTTCACAGGAAGGACACTATACCAGTGGCTGCTAAATACTGCCAAATATTTACACACCAGTAGAAAGAAACCTTTTTAAATGAAAAGCTAAACCAGGAAAAATATAATTGAAGACTGAATTTTTTTAATGTCTTATTTTAAAATTAGGAGATGCAATATTTAACGATTATTAAAGTTGTTTTATTAGTTTCTCATTATCAAAGAGTATCTTTGCTTTAAAAAAAATTCTTTTTTTTTTTTTGTTAAAATGTCAAAATCAATAGAACCAGCAAACATGGCAGTCTCTGAATGTAATACTGCTATACTGAACAAATTTTGTTGTTGAATAAAATAATTTTGAATCTGGTTCATTTAATTTTTTATTTGTACTGACCTCAAAAACTACTCAATTAAATCACGTTTCTCACTCTGCTTCTTAATATTGAATTTATGTTTTAAAATTTAATTTTTTAAAAAACATGTTGGTAGATACTATCATGCTTATAGTACCTTTATTACAATGTAATGAGAAGGGTACTTTACCTCTGTGGCCTTCCTCCCCAAAATACACAATCTCTGTTTAATCATGAGAAAAATATTACATAAATCCCATTTTAAGGGACATTCCATAAAATAACTGTTCAAAACAGTTAAAATAAACAAAATAACTCCTCAAAATAGTTAAGGTGATCAAAAACAAGCAAAATATGAGAAACTGCCATGGGCAAGAGGACCTTGAGGAAATATGACACCTTAATGTAATGTTTCTTCTACATCTTCAGAACACTTTGTACTATTGGATATTCAATCTTTACCAGTATTTCAATTAATGGTTTTAGTACTCGTTGCTGATCATTTCCCAAAATTTATTCATTGGGGTTGCAAAATACTAATTCTTCTAATTTTATGGGATTTTAAGATTCAGGAATAGATACTGGTTTTTATTGAATACTTTTTCTGCATTTATCAAAATGATCACTTTTTTTTTTCATTGAGCTATCACTGCATCCCTGGGATCAACAGTGTTCATTATATGCTTTCATAAACTGCTGAATTATACTTAACATATCTCATTTAGTGTTTTTAACTCTATTTTGAATGTAGCTTTAATTTTTTTTTATAACGTTCTTGTTCATGTTGATGTCAAGGCTATACTTGTTTTATAAAATAAGTTGAATAACAGTTCTTCTGGTCCACACTGGACTTACTGCATCCTGGATCTAGGGGCTTCATTTACAAAAGAGCATTGAAGGCTGCCCACCAGTGTTTGAGTGTCACTGGTTAGCTACACTGACCCAAGAATGTCTCCAGTTGGCTGTGCTCTTCTAGAAGTTTTTTATTTTTACTGTAAAAAAGAAAGAAGGAAAGAGAGAAAGAGAGAGAGGAAGAAAAAGAGAGAGGAAGGAAAGAAAGAAGGAAGGAAGGAAGGAAGGAAGGAAGGAAGGAAGGAAGGAAGGAAAGAAGGGGCAGGAAGAAAGGAAGGGAAGAAGGGAGAAAGAAAAGAAAAAAGAAAGAATAAAGAAAGAAAGGAAGGAAGAAAGAAAAGAAAGAAAAAGAATGAACAGATAAGCAGAAAGAACAAATAAATAAAAAGCAACTATCCATTCATTAGCCAGAGAAAAACCATAATCAATGGTTTGGGTTTATCTTTCTTAATCATTAGACTCTTTCATAGAGTTATTAACCACTTAAAAAATTTGCTTTTGTCTGAGATTGTTAGTGAAGGCTATTTCTTGAACCAAGTTTTTTCTTCATTTGGCTAATTTGATTAAAGAAGAGAAATGAGATAATTGTAATGAGTCTTTTATTTTATTTTATAGGGTTACTGGCTGCAGATTGCAATTACCATGTCTGATTCAGTAATTCTTCGCAGTGTAAAGAAATTTGGAGAGGAGAATCGTGGTTTTGAGTCAGATGGATCATGTATGTGGCTTTTTTCTCTCACTGTCTCTTGTACAAAGAAAGGTTAGAACAAAAGTGGAACAAGCTAGTGAATTTTAAGGGGGAGAGAAAATTATCAACTATATTTAGAACTGTTACTGGATGTGTTCCGTACACATGAATGGGTGGTTCTTCCTAGAATCCATGTGATGGAATGTCTGAAAATGCTAAGGTAAAAATGCACGAAGTATGGATGAGTGAAAGTATCTCACGTATAAATATCTTTTTTTTCTAAGCAGAGTAGGGTTGTTCCAACATTGGCTATTATTATTACCTTTACTCATATATTGTTATAATTAATTGTAGTAGTAATTATTTAGGAAGTGTTCCCTGAGAGGAACTGTATCAAGGCTGTGCTGGTCAGAATGAGAAAATGTGAAAGGGGGCCCATAGCACTAGTACTAGTAGTGAACACAGGAGGTTCTAAGCAATTATTATTTTTTTAAACAAATCCTATGATTTTACATTTTACAGAAGAAGAAACTGAGACTTGGATAAATTTTTTAAAGCATGGCAAAGATCACATGACTTATAATAAATGGAGCCATAATCCCAATCCAGTTTTGTCTGATTACAAAACTGAAGATGTTAATCTCTACCTATACTATGTCTCTTTATTGATTTATTAATTAAATTAAATTGAAATGCCAGGGGAATCAGAATCAGAGAGAGAGAGAGAGAGAGAGAGAGAGAGAGAGAGAGAGAGAATAAAAGAAAGGAAAAAAAGCAAATAATCATTTTACAATGTTCCATAAATAAAAGTAATTCATAGGAATTTTTTCCAAAGTAAAATTGTTAATGACTCTTGCATTTTGTCATTATTAACTGCTTTATGCATTGTTTTTATCCTGACAGATAACAATGATAAAAATTCACGGTAAGTGATTATTTTAACAGTACATCTTTTCTAGTCTAACTATAATATTCCTATGAATGTACAAAAAATGATAATATTTTTATGCACATTGCACTTCTGTAAAATGGTATAGATAATCAATTCTTTTTCTCTTTAAAACATTGCTGTAATTTGATTTAAAAAACTTTTTGGAACATCTTTTCAGGACTAGGTCCAAATCTCCCCTGTATATCTAGAAAAACCACAGAATTTTCTACCTAAATGGGCAGGGGAAAAGTTGGACACATGATTTCATGGGCACAAAGGAAGTCCCCAAAACCAAAATGCTTCCCACAGGCAAATAGTAGAAACCTAAAGTTTAATTATTAAATATTTCTTTTTAGTTTAAGAGTTTAAATTCACATATACAATAAATGTCATTTAATCATACTTTGGCATCAGGGTAGGATTAGATGGAGTCTAATTTAGATGACAGAAGAGAGGCACCAGGCAAGTTTCTGAAACAGGTGGTGGAAAGGAAGTGGTTGAAGGTATTTAAGAAATTTTAAGTAATTCATGGCAGAGGGAAGTGTTGGGTGTGGTAACATTAGTTTTGGACTAGGAGTGGTAGGATGACCTTGGGCCTAGAAGAGCCACACCAGGTGGGAAAGAGAGGAAAATGGGTGTGGAAGTAGATAAATGGCAGTGAGAAGATGAGCAGGGGGTTGGTGGTGAGTTCTTTGGCTTTTAGAGGACATGAATCTATCTTTTAATAGATAATCGATATGGTAATTAGAATGAGACAATCAGAGCAGGAGTTTGATAAAGATCAGAGCAGGAGATTGGTAATGGGACCAATCTCTAGAGGAGTGAAGTACAATGTTGTGGATTGAGCTAAGGCTGAAGATCATATTCCTTCATTCATTCATTTCACAATATTGATTGAATGCCTACTTAAGTTGTCAGGCACTAAAATTAGGTGCTGAGGACACAGAAAAGAAGAAAGTAGGCAAAAGCTATGCCTTTGAGCAGCTTACATTTAACTGAAGGGGACATAATAAACACCATAAATAAATAATATAGTATGGTAGCTAGTGATAATCTATCACTTTCTTTCTACAAATAAAAAAGGAAACACGGAATGGAGATATGAAATAATGTGGTGGGAAAGTTGAAATTTTAGACTTTGGCCAGGGAAGAACCCATTGAGAAGGTGACTTTTGAAGGAAGATCTGAAGGAAGTAAGGAAATTGGCCAAGCAGATATCTGAAGAAAGAGCGTACTGGTGATAGGAAATAGCAAGTTCGATTGCCCAGAGGTGGGAACAAATTTGGTATGAACAAAGGTCATCAAAGAGGCCAGGTGGCTCAGAGGGTGAGAACTGGAGGTTAGTAGGAAGAGACCAGGTCAGAGAGCCAAATGGCCAGACCATGGTGGGCCTTGGACGTCTTGTCAAGGACTTTGGATTCTATTGTGAGCTGGAACGGAAGCTTAGGGCAACCGAGTGCTAAGCATGGCATATGTTGGCATCAATTCACATGGTGGAGAGGTTATTTCCAGTAAGACCAGAACCTAGCTTCAGGAGGAGAGGGCAAACAGCTGGACAGATGCAAAGATGAGTTTCCAAGGAAGGATTTGAGGAAAAGGGCTGAGGGTGGTGGTGAGAGTGTGGTTCACCTGGAATGAATGGGGAAGGAAGCAAAGCCTAGCAATCATAACTAAATGGAGGGTATAAGGGACTGCAGGTGTCCACCGAAGTGACAAATAGGTGTGGAAGGAGGAAGGAAGTGAGAAAAAAGATGCCTAGGCAGTCCCAGCATGCCATGGAGTAGAGTAGTAGCTCCTGGTGAAAATAAGGTCAGGGTGTATCCAGGAACAAATGACTCAGGTGAAGCAGAGATCCCTGGGGTTGAGAAGGCAAAGACAGGTTAAGTATAGCTTTATGAGAAATGAAATGAATAAGAAATACTAAGGGACTATGATTCTATTGGGAAGCATGGGAGGTTTTTTGGTTTTTTTTTTGCAAGTTTTCATCATATCAACACTGATTAATACAGTTATAAACCTTTTTAAGTGATAGAAAGAAGCTTTAAATCAGCCAATCCAATCACCTCAACTTGCCCACAAAGAAATGTAGGTAGAAATAGGTCAAGGGTCAAGGCTGAGCTCCAATAGTTATCTATTAGTAAACTGGGAGTGCAGAGTACTTTTTATTTTCTCTCAGTACCTCTCAGATGAACCTCAATGAACCTACTGAACGTGAGATATAGCTACACTGAAATCTCTAGAAGAGGTAAACCTGAAGAATAAAAGCTTGTTTTTAAGATACCAGATTTGGCAAGAATTTCTCAGCCAGTGGTTTTTTTGTTTTTTCTTTCTAAGGAATGACTCATAAAATCACCACCAAGAGAGAAGAGAGAATTTCTTATTGTTTGGAAAGGATGGTCTGTAAATCCCTATTTTTTTCCCCTCAGGTTACAAAATGAGAAGAAAGGTGACAGCAGTCAAATTGGCTTCTTTCAATTGGTAATAAAACTGTGCTGATTTATGACATAAATTTTGCAACTGTGAATTGTTCAGATCATGGAGGTGGTGTTAAATCTTTAGTTATATTTACAGGTTTTTAACTACAGTGATCACTTTTTTAGTCATAAACTTTGTCTGTAATAACATGCTGACTAGTAATTAGAAATATATTGCTGATTAAACACACAAATTCTACTTGATAGGTCAGAAAATTGTCCTGGAAAATAATCACTGAGCCTATAATTATTATTTTAGTAAGGAAAATCACCACTGTAATCATATCATGTATGTATATTCTTATTGCACGTCTTTAGAAATTCCATTGTATAGGTATTTTTTCCAATTTTGCTCAGGGTGGAGGCATTTCTAGGCACAAACAGGTATCTTCACTGTCAGTATCAGCTCTGGGAGCCAATTTATGCTATTGCTGAATGCCCCACATGGTGTATATGCATGGCAATGGCATCGGTGCCAGTGACTGTTTCCCCCTTAAGTTGTGGATGTATAGCTAAGACTAAAGCCAGCTTTTAAGATAAAGAGAATGAATTCAGAGACTAGGAAAGAAATAACATAGACTAATAATGTAAGAGTCTAATGTTTTAGGTAATTGATATAATGTTTATTTTGATACAACTAGTGAGAACTCTGTTGTTCAATTAAGATGATTCCCACAGAATTGGGTATTGAATACTATTTATCAGAATCTAGTAACTAAAATTAAATAGCCGTCCTGCCTCTCCTGCTTTTCACCCATAAATGATCTCTGAATCCTTTGTTTTTCAAGTTTCGATTTTCTTCGACGACTGACATTTGGCTGATGTCTGTGGGAAGTTTATGTGCATTTCTCCATGGACTAGCCCATCCAGGCGTGCTACTCATTTTTGGCACCATGACAGATGTTTTTATTGACTATGACACTGAATTACAAGAACTTCAGATTCCTGGAAAAGCATGTGTGAATAACACCATAGTGTGGACCAACAGCTCTCTCAACCAGAACATGACAAATGGACTGCGCTGTGGGTAGGCTGCTATTTTTTATTTTTTACTTTTTTTTGTTCATATCTTAAGTTATAATTCAAAACGTGTAAAAGGGGACTTCATTGATTGAGCTGGAATGGCCTCTAACAGAGTGAACAGAAACATAAGTTTACCCATATTTCTATAAATTGCTCTGCTCTGAGGTTCTTCCTATTCTACCAGGTTTTTAAATCCTAACAAAAAACAAAATTGGAAATTGCACATTAAATGCATCACCCAAATTTAACCACTTTCTAGACTATAGGCTTGAGGATGACACTACCAATAACTTAATGCCAATAGAAAGATGATCCGTGAATTTTGCTTGAGTCTTATGTCATGTCTCATGTCTAAGACTTCCTTATTCTTTTTTTTCCTAACTCTTCTGTTCCTTAGCTTCTGTGTCTGTGGCTGATGATCCGCTAGATTCCCAGCTTTCTCTCTATAAGGGAATTTTATGAGTGTGCTACCAGACTTGGAGTGGGGGCCGCTGTTAGTAGTTGAGTTTCTACAGAAGAGTGGTGAGGTGTCATAAGCAGAAGGAAGCTATGCTGAATTAGCCAGAGCTCACTGTGCTACTGTTCTCTTTGTGATAAGCTGTCCTGTAGTCACTGAGTCCATAGAGGGCGTGGGGTTGACTCACTGTCATGGCGTGGACTTTGCAGCCTGCCTCACTCTGCCTCAGGGCCAGAACAAGCTCATTGGCATGTATGAACCTCAGGTTTGAGAATCAAGGGCAGGACACATCCTGGCTAGAAAGATACTTGGAATGGTTCCCCTACATGGATTTATAATTTTTCACTTTCACTTATAAAAATTTCTACAGGTTTGATTCCAGATCATGAGCTAATCCTTTCAAATCACTGACACTTGCATAATATTACCTACTCTTAGACTCTTTCATTCATTCACTCATTCAACCAAAATTTTTGTTCACCAGCCATGTACCTTGTGTAAGTGTCAAGAATACAGTGGTTATCTTAAGAGTCATGTCTTTATCTTCAGAGAGATTAGGTCTAGTCAGCGAGACCATCATTAAACCAATGATCATTCAGGTAAATATGGTTGCAAACCAGTTAGTGCTTGACAGGAAAGTACAGGATAGCATAAATGTGCAGAGTTACCCTTTAAAAAATACTAAGCCTACTCATTAGAAATAAATTTCTTAATGTCTAAATATGTATGCTCTTTTCTAAGTTTGGGAATAGGACTGAGAACAGTTTATATAAAACAGAGACTCTTTTCAATGACAATCTTTTGAGTCTTTCATTTATGTTGGAGGCAGATATAAACTGCTTTTTAGAGTGATATAACTACAAAATATAAAGTTAATCTCTTCCCCATTTGAAAGAAAAATGCATTCAGACTTCTGTATGGTGTAAATTGATCCAAAAATATCAATGACACTCATGAAGATAAATTTTTTCAAGGGAAAATTCTTGAAAGTATAGCCTGTTATATCTTTTTAAAAAATTCTGTTGTCTTAAAATTTGGAAATAATGGTTAGAAGGGCAAAAATTTGAGACATATCCATGATATGATGTGCTCATAATCATTTATTAGATGAATTAAAGAATGAATCTACCTTTAATGTCTGTATCACTGCTTTCATTAGAAAGGAATTAACTGTGGCTACCTATTACTTGCACCTTTCTGGGTCATATACTTGAAGGTGAGCAAATAGTGCAAAGCAATTAGGGGCTTTCAGAAGTTCATCAACTTTGGCTGAATCCACATGGTACCAAGCATGTAAGTGGACATTTGCCCTTTTTTAAAAACCAATTTTGTACAATAATTGAAATTGTGTGACCACACCTTTCTTAGGCTATTTCTTTACCAGGAATTCCTTTGATGAGTTCAATGCTTTAATTGTGAATTAATCTGGTCATTGACATGAATACTGTTACACTCCTGAATTAATGTTTGTTTAGTTTTTATGTAGTAACATCACTGTGAAAATGGACTTGGGTGGGACAGAGAAGGGAGAGGACATTTTTCTACCTGTAAGTAGTTAATATGCCTCCAAAATTATCCAACTTTCTTTCTTGAAAAAAAATATATCAGTAAAAGTACAATTTCTCCACTCATTATGATAGGTGTATTCGTCTTAGACTGTGCAGGGCAACTCAATGATTTCAACATAAGCATGCATGTGTAGTGGTAAGAGCTGGTTTTTCTCTTTCATAATATTGGTTTCTACACACCAATTATAATCCATTGGGTGGAATTAATAAGCAAAAGTCTTTCAAATGGCTCTTAGTGAATAACACTGAAAAGGATTACAGAACATTTGGCCTCCTGATTAGCTGATCAGAATTTATTTGCTCAGAATAGTCAAACAATAAGGTAAAAGAATGAAAGAAGATGAAAGAAGAGGAAGTCCAAATATCACAATGTAATTTACTTTTATCTAATTAAAGTATAGAACTCAAATGGAAGCCACAGTCTGTGACATAATTGTGGAAGTAACATACCATCATTTCTACCATATTCTATTAGTTTGGGAGGGGACTACACAAAAGTATGAATACTAGGAGACAAGAATCATTAGGGGCTTCTTGGAGGCTGATTACCATAGCCATTGGGAAGCTCATTTTTTAACTTGCCCCACATATGAATGCATCAAGGTAGAAATCTGAGCCTGTACTTTCTCTTAGATTTCAATCTATTGGTATTTTCTTAGCAGTGTACATGTAGCTTATGCATTCAAGCACTCTTTTTTTGAAGTTAGGCACTTTAAGACCACATACTTTTAAAAACAGCTTTATTGAGATACAGTTCACATACCATATAATTCACCCCTTTAATGTGTACAGATCATCCATCACCACAATGAATTTTAGAACATTTTCGTTACCACAGAAAAGAAACACTATCTCCCTTAGCTATCACTCTCCAATTCTCCATCATCCTCAGCCCTAGACAACCACTAATCTATTATGTCACTGTAGAGTTGCCTATTCTGAATATTTCACGTAAATGGAGTCATACAATATGTTGTCCTTTTTGACTACCTTCTTTAACTTAGCATAACATTTTCAAGGCTCATCCATGTTGTATCATGATTAGTAATTCACTTCTTTTTTATTGCTGAATAATATTCGATTGTATGGATATAATACATTTTATTTATTCATTTATCAGTTGATGGACATTTGGACTGTTTCCATATTTTGGTTATTATAAGTGATGCTGCTATAATCATTTGTATATAAGGTTTTGTGTGGACGTATGTTTTTATTTCTCTTAAGTATATACCTAGGAGTGCAATTGCTGGGTCATATGGTAACTGTATGTTTAATCATTTGAGAAACTACCAGACTGTTTTTCAAAGGGATTGTACCATTTTACATTCTCTCTAACAGTGTATGGGAGACACAATATCTTCACATCCTAACCAACATTTGTTGTTATCTATATTTTGATTGTAGCTCTAGTAGGCTGAATAATGGCCTCCAAAGAGATCTAGGTCCTAATACTTGGAATCTGTATATATTACCATATGTGAAAAAAAAAGGGTCTATACAGATGTGATTAAGTTAAAGATTTTGGGATGAGGGAGATTATACTGAATTATCCAGGTGGGCCCTAAAAGTAATCACAAGTGTTCTTAAAAGGGACAGTTGCCAAAAGGGAGGCAGAGGGAGATTTAACTATAGACAGAAGAGGAGAGACAAAATGACTATAAAGGAGGAGATAGAAGCGATGTCACAAACCAAGGAATGTCAGCAGCTAACAGAAGCTGGAAGAGACAAGAAATAGATTCTGCCCTAGAGTTTTTAGAGGTAGCACAACCTTGTCTGCACCTTAATTTTGGTATAGTGAAGCTGATTTTAGACTTCTGGCCTCCAGAAATATAAGGAAATAAATTTCTCTTGTTTTGAGTCACCACAGTTTTGTGGTAACCACAGTTTTGTGGTAATTTGTTACAGCAGCCATAGGAAACTAATAAAATAGCCATTCTAGTGAGTGCAAAGCGGTATCTCATTTTGGTTTACATCTACATGTCTAATGGTGGTGGCTAATGGTGTCAGTATCTTTTTAGATGGTTATTGGCCATTTGTACCTTTTCTTTGAAGAAATATCTATTCATATCATTCGTTCATTTAAAAATTGGGTTATATGTCTTTTTATTATTGAGTTGTAAGTGTTCTTATATATTCTAGACATAAGTCCCTTATCAAATATATGGCTTGCAAAATTTTTTTCTCATTATTTGGTTGTCTTTTCACTCTCTTGATTTTTGAAGTGCTAAAGTTTTTAATTTTAATGTCCAGTTTATTTTTTGTTTTGTTGCTTGTGATTTTGGTGTCATATCTAAGAAACCATTGCCAAATCCAAGGTCATGAAAATTCATACCTATGTTTTATTTTAGATTTTTAAGAGTTTTGCTTTTATATTTAGGCCTAGGCTCTATTTTGAGTAAACTTTTGAATATGGTGTGAGGTAGAGATCTAACGTGACTTTCCACAGGAACAGACAGTTGTCCCAGCATCATTTGTTGAAAAGAGTATGCTTTCCCCATTGAATAGTCTCAGAACCCTTGTCAAAATCAATTTACCATAATGTGAGGGTTTATTTCTGGACCCTCAATTCTACTATTGTATATGTCTGTCTTTGTGCCAGTAAATACAGTTTTTATTACTGTAGTTTTATGGTAAGTTTTGAAATTAGAAAGTGAGTTTACTAACTTTGTTCTTTTTTTTTTTCAAGATTGTTTTGGGCATTCTGGGTCCGTTGGATTTTCATACGAATTTTTTTTTTTTTAAGATTTTATTGGGGAGTTGGGGGAGGGGAACAGCACTTGGGAATCCAGGAAGGGGAACAGACAAGCTGCTGTCCTTTTGTTCTTCAGTCTAGTTGTGGAGGACAACACTTCACTGGCCCATGTTGGTATTATCATTGTGCTCTTCCCGGGTGAAGCCGTCACTTGCCGACCACTGGAGGGCCTCTCACGGCGGCTCACGGCAGCTCACAAAAGCACTCGCCAGCTGCTGACCAGCCCCACTGCAGCTTATGCTGGCCCCGGTGACTCACAGCAGCCCAGTTCCAGGTCGAGCTGTTGTTCACCATCTTAGCTGTAGAGGGCAGTGTCACTGGCCCTCATGTGGGATCCGAACTGCGGTCCTGCTGCTCAGAGCTGGCATCCCAAGCCAACTCCTAACCAATGTGTCACTCGGCCAGCCCTTCATATGAATTTAAAGGTCAGTTTCTTTAATTTCCACAAAGAAGTCAGCTGGTATTTTGATAGGGATTACATTGAATCTGTAGACCAATTTGGGGAGTATTGCCATCTTAATAAAATTAAGTCTTTTGATCCATGAACATGGAATGTCTTTACATATATTCAGGTCTTCCTTAATTTCTTTCAACAATGTTTTGTAGTTTTCAGAATATAAATTTTGCACTTTTTTTTGGGTTAAATTTATTGCTAAGTATTTTATTCTTTCTGATGCTATTGTAAATAGAATTGTTGTCTTAATTTCATTTTCAGTTCACTCATTGATACTGCACAGAAATACAATTATTTTTGTATATTAGTCTTTAATCCTACATCCTTGTCTTGCTGAACTATTTATTAGTTCTGATATGTTTTTAGTGGACTCTGAATTTCCATACAAGACCATGTCATCTGTAAGTAGAAATTATGGTACTTCTTCCTTTCCAATCTGGATGCTTTTTATTTCATATTCTTGCATAATTCCTATGACCAAAACCTCCCCTTCAATTTGAATACAAGTGGTGAGTGCACAAATTCTTTGTCTTGTTTCTCATTTTAGGAGGAAAACATTTTGTTTCTCACCAATAAGTATTATGTTAGTTGTGAGATTTTCATAGATGTCTTTTATCATGTGGAGGAAGTTCCATTGTATTCCTAGTTTGTTGAGTGTTTTTAACATTAAGGGGTATCAAATTTTGTCAAATGTTTCTTCTGAATCTATTAAGATGACCATGTGGTTTTGTCTATTTTAATATTGATATAGTATATTACATTGATTGATTTTCCTATGTTGAAACACCCTTGTATTCCTGGGTAAATCTATTTGGTCATGATGTATAATATTTTTAATATGCTGCTGAATTTGATTTGCCAGTATTTAGTTGAGGATTTTTTTGTGTCTATATTCACAAGACATATTGGTGTATATATATATTTTTCCCTTGTAGTGCCTTTGTCTGCTTTTGGTATCAGGTATGAGGTAATACTGGCCTCATAGAATGAGTTGAGAAGTGTTTTCTTCTCTTTTATGTTTTTGTAGAAGAATTTGTATTAATTTTATAAATATTTGTTAGAATTTATCAATGAAGCAATTCAATCCTGAGCTTTTCTTTGTCAAAAGGTTTTGATTACTGATTCAAACTTTTTACCTATTACAGATCTAGTCAGATGTCTTATTTCTTTTTGAATTAGTTTCAGTAGTTTTGTGCTTTCTAGGAATTTATTCATTTCATCTAAGTTATCTAACTTGTTGGCATACAGTTGTTTAAAGTATTTGTTTATAATTGTTGTTTATTGCTGTAAGGTCAGTAGCGAGGTCTATCTTTCATTTCTGATTTTAGCTATTTAAATCTTTTCTATTTATTTTCTTGGTCAGTCTAGCTAAAAGTTTATTGATTTTGCTTATCTTTGTGAAGAATCAACTTTGGCTTTATTTTCTGTATTTTTTCTATTCTCTATTCCATTTGCTTCCACTCTGATCTTTACTATTTGTTTTCTTCTGCTTATTTTAGGCTTAGTTTTCTTTTCCAGTGTCTTAAGATAAGACATGAAATTATTGATTGAAGTTATTTTTTAATATAATCAATTAGAGCTATAAATTTCTCTCTAAGAACTGCTTTAGCTGCATCCCATAAGTTTTGTATGTTATGTTTTTATTTTCATTCATCTTATAGTATTTCCTAGTTTTTCTAGTGATTTTTTTCTTTTACTGATTAGTTACTTCTGAATATGTTATTTTATTTCTACATATTTGCCAAATTCCCTGATTTTTGTTAATTTCTACTTTCACTTCATTGTGATCGTAGAACATACTTGGTATTATTTTAATCCTTTTAAATTTATTGAAGCTTATTTTATGGCCTAGCATGTGTCTGTCCTGGAGAATGTTCCATGTAAACTTGAAAGAAATGTGTATTCTGTGGTTATTAGATGGAGTGTTCTAGAGATCTCTGTAATGTCTAGTTGGTTTATAATGCTGTTCAAGTCTTCTGTTTCTGTTAATCTTCTACCTCATTGTTCTATCCAATACTAAAAGTGTGGAATTATAGTAGTTGCTGACTATTATTGTTGACTATTTTTTTCCTTCAACCTGTCAGACTTTGCTTCATGTGTTTTGGGGTTGTGTTGTTAGGTGAATATATGTTTATAATTGTTATAATTTCCTGATAGATTGACCCTTTTATCATTATTAAATAGTATTTATCTCTAACAACAATTTTTAGGATTTATTTTTTCTGGTATTTGTATAGCCACTCCTGATTTCTTATGGTTTCCCTTTTCAATGATGCACGTTTTCCCACTTTTTTACTTTCAACTTGTTTGTATCTTTGAATCTAAAATGTGTCTCCTGCAGCTAGCCTGTAGTTGGAGTTTGTCTTTTTGTTTTTAAATCCAGTTTTATAATCTCTACCTTTCAATTGGATTGTTTAATCTATTACATATAAAACAATCATAATAGTCTGAAAAATGGAGAAAAGTAGGCAGAATGACTAGAGATCTCAGGAGTGAAGTAATGACATGGTTGTGAGTTTCCTTGGTTTTCTTTAGGCTTCATATATACCAGATTGGATGCTGGGAATGTTGGCAACCTGTAAACACCAATGAGTATAGACCACAAAAAAATTTCCCCCTCAACTCCTGCTCTCTCTAGATAATGGACCAGAAAAGGGCAGCCTAACAGAAAACTTTAGACAATAACTATGGTACTTCAGACAAACAGAACAGGAAAAAAAAAATAACCTCACTCTCATCCATGGCAACAAAGGTCAAGTTAGGAACCTAGACTTCCACCCTTGCCAAGTGGTAATCAGCCCTTGTTGTGTCCCTCCCATTTCTCCCCTCCCCACACCTGTGGTATCAGTAGAGAACATGTGGAGACATGAACCATCCCCCACTGTAATGAGGCCTCCCTCCCCCTACCTTTTAGGGTGGGGTCAGAGAGTCAAGACATTCACCACCATCCCTATGGAAGGGAAAATCAAGACAATCTCAGATAAAGGAAATGAAGAGGATTTATTGCCAGCTGACTTACTCTAATAGAATGGCTAAAGGAAGTTGTTTAAACAGTAAGGAAACAAACAAAAAAGAAATCTTGGACATCAGGAAGGAAGAACGTGGTAAACAAAACCATTCATAAATACAATAGACTTTCCTCCTCCTCTTGAGTTTTCTAAATTATGTTTGATGGTGGAAGCAAAAACTATAACACTGACTGAAATGGTCATATTATAATACTGTCTGAAATGTATAACTTGCAAATACTAAAGAAAATTATATTATTAACAAGGGAGAATAAAGGTACATAAAGGGAGGTAATATGTCTATACTTTGTTCAAACTGATAAAATGACAACACCAGACTATGGCAAGTGACATACCGATAATGTAATTCCTAGTGCAACCACTAAAATAGCTATACAATAATATACACTTAAAAACACTATAGATAAATCAAAACTGAATAATAAAAAATGTTCAAGTATCCCGTAAGAAAGCATGAGAAAGGAAACAGAGAAATAAAAAAGGGAGAACAAATAGAAAACAAAAAATTAAAATGACATACTTGAGCCCTAACATATCAATATTTAGATTAAATTTAAATGGTCTAAATATACCAACTAGACAGAGATTGCAGAATGAATTTTAAAACATGACCAACTATATGCTGTCTACAAGAAACTCACTTTATAATAATATAGGCAGGTTAAAAGTAAAAGAATGAAAAGAGATTTATTATGCAAACATTAATTTAAAAAGTGGCTATATTGAGATTAGATAAATTTTAAAAAGAGCATCTACAAAAAATTCAATAGCTAACATTATACTTAATAGTGAAAGATTGGATACCCTCCCTCTAAGACTGGAAACAAGGCAAGGCTATATGCTCTCACTACTATTATTGAACATAGTGCTCGAAGTTCTAGCCTGTGCAATATGGAAGGAAAGGAAATAGAAGGAACACTGATATAATAATTAACACTACTGAACAGTACACTTAAAAATGGTTAAGATGCTAAAATTTATGCTATGTGTTTTTTTACTATAATTAAAAAATTTAAGATGTAAAAGGAAGAAATATAATCATCATTATTGGCAAATGACACGACTTCTTTTTTCTTCTTTCTTTTTTTTTTTGTGGATAACAAAGTTTACTATCACACTGGGTTCATCAGAGTTATAGTCTAGTTTGCCCCTGGTAGATGACATGATTTTCAAAACAGAAAATCCCAAAGAATCTATAAAAATCTCCTAGAGTCAATAAGTGAGTTCAGCAAAGTCACAGATGCACATATAAAATTCAATATTATTTCTATATGCTAGCAACAGACATGTGGGTACCCAAATTCAAAATATAATTCCATTTACAACTGCTTAAATTTTTTATTTAGGTGTAAATCTAGCAACACTTGTAGAGGGGTCTTGTGTGCTGAAAACTGCAAAATGCTGATGAAAGAAATCAAAGACCTAAGTAAATGGAGAGACATACAGTGTTAATCAATTGGAAGATTCAATATAGTAAAGATGTCAGCTCCCCCAAATTGACATACAGGTTTAATGCAACTCCTATCAAAATCTCAGCAAGATATTTTGTAGATATGGACATGATTACTCTAAAATCTACATAAAAAGCAAAAGAACTAGAATATCTAAAATAATTTTGAAAAAGAAGAATAAAGTGTGAGGAAACAATCTACCCAATTTCAACACATATTATCAAGCTACAGCAATCAAGGCTATGTGGTATTGACAGAAGAGCAAATTGAGAACTCAGGAATAAATTCAAGCAAATATGTCCAATTGGTTGTTGACAAAAGTGGAAAAACAATTCAATGAAGGAAAGATGAAGTTTTTATCAAAGAGTGCTGAAGTAATTGTACATTCTTAGGCAAAGAATGAACCTACACAGAAATTAGCTCAAAATGAATTATGGACTTAAGTGTAAAAAAGAAACTATGAAATTTTAGAAAAATACATAGAAGACCTTTTCAGGTCTGTGGCTAGAGAAAGAGCTCTTGTACCTGCCACCAAAAAAAATCCATAAGGAAAAATTGATAAATTGGGCTTCATCAAAATTAAAATGTTGAGTTTTAAAAAAATTGTCATAATAGTCACAAACTATTATGTGACCCAGCAAGCCTACTCTTGGAGATTTATCCCAGAAAAATGAAAACTTATGTTCACATAAAAACTTGTACACAAGTTTACAGAAGGTTTAATTGTGATAGACAAAAACTAGAAGCAACCCAGACATCCTTTAATGGGTAAGTCACTAAACAAGTTGTGATCCATCTATACCATGAAATACTACTGTATTCCCCCATGTATAAGACTCACCCTTTTTTGAAAAATTTGGGGTCTGAAAACTGGGTGTGTCTTATACAGTGGTTGAGGATTTTTTTTACTTGCACTTCCTGCTTTTTTTGTGCTTGTTTTTGCACTCATTGTAGATTTTTTTACTTGCATTTCCCGCTTTTTCGCGCTTGTCTTTGCGCTCATTGTTTGCACTTGTTATCAGTATATTACGGTAGGCTATGTTTTGCCACGTTCTGCCCAGAAATGGCTCAGAAAAGATTTTCATATAGTGCTGAATTCAAGTTAAAAGTGATCCAGTTTGCAAAAGTGAATGGAAATCGTGCTGCTGAACATAAGTTTGGTCCTCCTCCAACTGAGAAAACAATCTGAGACTGGCTACGGGAAGAAGAAACCCTACTGAAAATGCCACGGCAGAAGAAGACCATGAGAGGGAATACATGAAGACAGTGATTCGTCATCAGACACAGATGAGGACAAGCTAATGGTTGGGAGTTTGACAGTGATGAGGAGTTATATGAATTTTATGATGAATAAATAAAACTTGAGTTCAATAACTTTATGTGATACATTTTTTTTCAAATTTTGGGCCCCAAAATGAAGGTGCGTCTTATACATGGGAGTGTCTTATACATGGGGAAATACAGTACTTAACAGTAACAAGGAATGAACTATTAATCAAACTTGAAAGAATTATGCTGAGTGAAAAAATAAGCCAATCCCAAAAGTTACATGCTGTGTGATTCCATTTATATAACATTCTTCAAATGATAAAACTATAGCAATAGAGGACAAATGAGTGGCAGTCAGGGCTTAAGGAAGGAGCAGGGGTCACATGGAAGTATATGTAGATATAAAAGGGCAGCATGAGGAATACTGTGCTGATGAGAATGTTCTGATCTTGAGTATGTCGATGTCAACATCCTGGTTGTGATATTGTCCTATAGTTTTGCAAGATGTTACCACCAGGGGAAAGCTGGATACAGGGCATACAAAATCTCTCGGTACTGTTTCTCACAGTTGTAACTGAATCTACACTTATCTGAAAATAAAATGTTAGTTTAAAATAAACAAAAAATAGCGTCCTGGGTGGAAAAAAATTGTTGTGGAGTCTCTGAAATGAAGATCTAGCCATTCTGACAGTATGGCACCATAGCGTGTGGATGTTCTAGTGACTTTAACCAGTGATAAGCCATTTGACCGTAGGTCAGTGTCCCATGCATTAAGGAATACAGAGCCCCCCACACTCTAAAACTGGGGCACGAAAACATTTCTGCCAGCTTGTGATGTTCACTTTAGAGCTGGAGCTGAGGTTCACTCTAAGGTGTCAGTGCTGCCATGTCTACAGTGCATGAGAACCACCAAAAGAAAAACTTGTTAAGCACTGTACCTTGTATAACGATCTCCTAGATATTTCAAATGAAAAACCTATGGCTTTAGTAAATCGGAAACCTTGAAGTGTAAATTGAGTGACTCAATTTTATGATGCATTTAGTTTTTTATAAAAAGCAAGGTAAGAATATATTAATAATTTGTAAAATATCTCTTTCCTTTCCCTCTAATGGTCATCTCTTTCCCCTCTTTGCTCATCAACAAATGAGTTAGGGGAATCGTAATTTATTCAAGCGGATGTATGTCAATTTTGCAGTGTCCATTCTGTGGTCCAAATCACCTGCACACTTTATAGAATCCTTTTTAGGATTTTATAGTCACAAGAGTTTCCACCCCACAGATGATGAAGAGTTTGATGTGCAGTCAAAGGAACTAAGTCAGCCTGCAGCCAGTCTGCTCTCTTCCTCCCTTTCGGTTTTTCTGATAGGTTTGTCCTGTTGTTCCAGAAACATTCTCAAGTAGCCTTCTCAAGAATAAAGTAGAAATGAGCTAAACATTTATGTTTGGGGTGCCTCAGGAGTGAAAATAATTGTAAACTACGCATGTCTCTATCTACACCACCCAGCAATGACATAATTCTCCTGAACTTTGCTCTAGTAAATCCTGGGACTGGCTCAGTACTCAGGACTCTCAACCCACATAGGTTTGTTTATAATTGGCAGCCGTGTTTTTCATGACAGATGCTTTAACCACCTCTGCCTAGAGTGTCTGTAGAACGAATGCTCCACAGGAAGTCTAAGAAAATCTTTTTGACAGATGCTCATAGATTTCTGTTTTTGAATACCCAAATTTCATTTCACAAATAGAAAACTAAGAGTATGGACTCATTTATATACTAGATGGCTTTACTCATAATACTAGATTATACACTCTATACAGAGGTACTTAGCTTTCGTAAGAGCCTCTGATTGTGAATACTTATATATAAGTTTATTACTTTCTAGATCTTGTTCATTCTCAGGGTTCCCTTAAATCATCATGAAAAACCTGGGAATGTGTTGATCACAGGCATATTAGCTGGTTTGGAGATTGTCAGAGGGGTTGACCAAAGCAGTTGTTTCCCTTCCTCACTGGTGTTTTGAAAATCAAAGCAAAATCAAGAAACATTTATATTTATTGAGTACCTACTATGTGAAAGTTATTATTATACCAAGCTTCAGGCAGTGTGAGCAAGCAGCTTAATTTACTAGCAAGACAAACAAACATAAATAAATATATAATATATATTTATATATAATATGCTCAATACAAATATATTCAATAAAGATATTGAATAATAGTGCAAGATAGCAATAAAATCTGTCATGGAATAATAGTTTGCTCTGAATTAAATAAATTATACTTTAATACTTGGTCTGAGTTCAGCAGAGGGAGAGAACAATTGAAGCTCGGGTCACAAAAGGAAGTCCTGATAGAAAGCAGAAAGCATGTGGGATGAGGGCATCTATTGTGATGCTGCTACTTTCTGTTTTTCTGGAGACGTAGACTTCATACTATTTAACTTGTCCCTGAAGATCCGAATTGTCATTAACCATTACGTTAACTTTCTAATTATAAAATTCCTTGTTTTCTGGAAGCAATTTCAGAATACTGTTTTCCTCCCTTCTCTGCCCCTGCCAATCCCAAACCCTATGCTGCAGCTTGATATTTGTCCTGGGAAAATGCTGTAGAGTTTTCTTGCTGTTCCCTGTAAGTTCTTTGGCTTCAATCTTAGAAATGAGCCTGGAAATTGAAGTTTCCTGGACTGTAGTCAGCAGAAAATCTGTGCTTATAAAGCGTTTTTCTGCTTCTATGGGAAGGTGACACACACTTTTCTTACAGTGTCACTCTGAGATGGAGGAGTTGATAAGCTGGCTTAGATTTCTGGAGGAGGTAACAGTAAGCCTCCTGATTTACAGCGCACATCTCTCTACCAGTGTCTTTTCAGATACCTGTTTGGCTTTTAAAAACCTTTCTGTAGTTATGATTGCTCTATCACTGCATAATAAGCATGAGCAAAAGGGGTTCAGTGGACAGAGCACTGGGCTGCCATCTAGGGTCCCCTGGCTTCCAACAACTTCCAGTTGATTATTTCACACACCTAGCATCTCTGCCTGTAAAAATGAAGGGGGTAGTCCTCTTTGCTGTGATTGGTATCATGAGATCTAGTTAGGGATGTGGTTAGATTGATTATAATTTTACACAAGTAAAATGCCTTACCCATATTTAATAGAAACATATACAGATGTAAGGGCACAGTGGAAAGTTCATAAACTTAATTGTCTGATCTCGTATATTTTAAATTCCTCTGGACCTACAAAATGTGATTTTTGGTAGCTGGATGCCTTGTGAGCTTAACATTTTTCCCCCTCTTTTGAAGGTTGCTGGACATTGAAAGTGAAATGATCAAATTTGCCAGTTACTATGCTGGAACCGCAGTCGCAGTGCTTATCACAGGATATATTCAAGTTAGTAGCACCTCCATTTTATTTCTTGATCAACAATTGGGTTCAAAGACATTCAAAGAAATGCAAAGTGTACTCGTTAACTTCCAAGTTATTCAGAAGTCCTAAGGACTGCAAATTTATTTTGGGGGGGCATGAGAGAATGGGAAGGATTTCTCCTCTCAATTGTGGAGAATGCCAGCAATTATCTGGAGAGATGGAGAATAAACTTTCAGTTTCAATGTCCTGTTCCTCCCTGCCCTCCCCACTTGACCCTCTCTTCTAAACTGAGAAATAGGCAGGATGGGTGTATTTGTAGAGGGAGAGTGCGTGGTCTGGAGAAAGCTGGGCATGGAGAGTTGGAGGAAAGCAAACTTTATTTTCTTTTTCTCTTTCATTCCTAAATTCTTTTCATTCCTAAAGTCTCACCAAACTGCATTCCAACCCAAATTCCGCAAACTGAATCTAGAGCATATTCTAGATTTAAGCTATGAAAGGGCCTGGAGTTACTAAATGTTTTATTAAGGAAGAAAAATATTTCATCTTTAGCCTTCTTCTGTAGAAAAAAATGAATACCTCCACCTCCCATTCATTCAAGAATTCCACAAAGAGGGACATGCATCAATTTTTTTCCATTCTGGCACTGGAAATTTTAATGACAGGCTTATTTTATTTGATTGGGAGAAACTCAGTAGATTCCCCGCTTATGACATAATTTTTGTCTTACTTTCTCTGAAAATCATTGCCCAACAGCTTGAAAACTAAGCATAAATGCTTGTTGAAAGGACTTTCAGGGGAAAAATTCATTCAGAAGTGCATGCAAAAATAGTGATTTAAGAGCAGTAATTTATTTTTTGGTGCTGTGAGCTTTATTTCACACACAAGGAAAGTGAAGCTCAGGAAGGTTAAGCCTGAAAGTGGCAGAGCTGGATTCAGACCCAAATCTGCTTCCCTGTTCCCAGTTCTGCTCACCTCCACTTGGAGGAGCAGATGCCAGCGCTCACATCTTAGCTCCTAAGAAGACGCATTTTGTGAATTACTTTCCTCCTTTTCTCAACTGTTGTATTGAACGCATTTTCTTCTCAAAGAGGAGGAATTAGAGAATATTTTTAATATTGGAATTTTTAACATTCCTTGCTTCATTTCCAGATATGCTTTTGGGTAATTGCCTCAGCTCGTCAGATACAGAAAATGAGAAAACTTTACTTCAGGAAAGTAATGAGGATGGAAATAGGATGGTTCGACTGCAATTCAGTGGGAGAGCTAAATACAAGATTTTCTGAGTAAGTGGCTGGTTGGATATTTTAATGTATGTGTGATTTTTTTTTTGGTAGTAAAACTCTTATTTCTAAATTAAATAACAATTGGAAACATTTTCAGTTATTTTTTATAATTTTTGTCTCTTAAGTTGGGCTTTTATCAGCAGCATGGCTTTCTCACAGTAATGCTTTATCAAATATGATCATTGTAAACTGAAAGCCAGGATAGTACAATATGGTCTGTAGGCCCTTGATTCAAATATTAGAAATGAAATAATATAGAAGAGAGTTAAAAAAAAGAAAAAGGAGTGTTATTTGGCCTCAAACGGAGAAATTGAGGGAATGTCACAATCTAGATATCTATAAGAAGGACAAATTATCTTGCTTTGTCTGTTGAGGTAATTTCTGCACATAAAAACAAAAAGAAAAAAATCCATAATAGTTTGACAAAGATTCAAACTAGGAAACTGGATTTAAATCCAGCACCTCAATACTAATTTGGGTCATTAATAGCCCCCTCAGTAATTCTGAATGAGCCCTGAGTAATTAGAACCAATAAACCCTATTGAATTGAACTTTGAAGTCTGATGAAAGACAATGTGTAGTGTAGTGAAGATGAAAGCAGACTGAATGTTGGGACCCTTAGATTCCAGCCCTCATTCTGCCTATTATTACTGTGACCATGAACAGATACATCACTTTCCTAGAATACAATTCTCTAATCCCTGGGTAATGTCCTTTTTTTTTTTTTTCTATCAAGTCCTAAACCCAGTTTGTTCCATCAGGACAAGACACTGTGGGAATGTTCCCAGGAATGTGAATTTATTGTAACTATATTTAAGCAATATCCTGGAGCACTTACTCTCTGCAAGGCATAAAGATAAACCACAGAACTCCTAAAATCAAGGAATTTACAGCCTAGTAGGAAAATAAAAGGTGCAAGCAAATAAATAATCAGAGCAGACACATATTGATTGCTTACTGTATCCGAGGCACTGTTTTATATACCATATATATATATATATATATATATATATATATATATATATATATATATATATATAATCAGCTAATACTCATTACTACCCTTTGAGGTAGAGTCTGTCACTATACCCACTTTACAGATGAGTAAATTGAGGCACAGAAAGGTTAAATAACTTGTCCAAGAAGAGCTGGTATTTAAATTCAGAGTCTGGCTCCAGAGTCTGTGCTCTTAACCATTATTCTATATTTTCTATAAGCAGAATGCAATAATTAGATACATACACACACACATATACAGATTGATTACATTGCTATGGAAACACAGGGAGGACAATGTTACTTCTTCCTGGGGAATTATATAAGATTTTGTGTAATTTTCTATAATTAGGTGGTATGTGAGTAGAACCGTGAGGTTGAAAAACTTAGCAGGTATAAAGAAGGAAAGAAGGGATCTTCAGGGCAGATCAAGGATATTACTTATAAAAAAAAAAGTGACAAATAGGATGATTTCCAAAAGACTTTGCCATGTTTAGTGGACCCCAACTGGGAGATCTGGGTTAAGGGCGAACTTACTTGGCTATGAGAGGAGACGCCTTGATGACCTCCCAAGCTGCAGCAAATTTCCCATGATGCGAGAGTCAGTTATGTTTCCCAAGGGCAATGGGGTACAGGGATGGGAGAGTTTAAAAGGGAAAGACTGAGATTTCTCAGTAAGATGTTTGAATTGACTGAATTTTGTTTTAGTGATCAAAGCCTCTCTCATTTCTAGTGATATTAATAAAATCAATGATGCCATTGCTGACCAAATGGCCATTTTCATTCAGCGCATGACCACGAGTCTCGGTGGGTTCCTGCTGGGATTTTATCAGGGCTGGAAACTGACCTTGGTTATTATTTCTGTCAGCCCTCTCATCGGAATTGGAGCAGCCATCATTGGTCTGGTAAGAATGTCTTCT
>NW_017731613.1:2235571-2236638 GCF_001890085.2 Hipposideros armiger | reverse complement strand
TCTTGTTTCTTCATCTGTGCCAAGGATATTTTTTGCTGGTTAATTCTAACTAGGACTCAATCCAAGTCCAATTTTAGAAAAAGTAACTTGTTTATTATTAAGTACAATGTCTTTTTATTTCCTTTTGTAAAAAGCAAAGCTAGTTAGTTGATCCCCTATAGTTGAGTCAACATAGTGTAATGTTTATGAGAAGCTTTCTCCTATGGAATTACTGCTGAAGCATCAGGCCTTTGCATGCTCAGTAGCTCTCTGTCATTTTGCTTTCTAACCAGTATGATGCCTCCACTGGCCTTGGGTCTTTGCCTCTGATGTTTGTCTGTGAATTGTGCAATGGCCTTTGACCAATAGCTATGAAGTGAGATGTGGTTTGACTTGAAAACTTATTTACTGTAATGACTGAAACACTGTGGTTTCATAAAATGCCCTATTTGGGACTTACTCTGTGAGAGGGTTTTTGAGGCTGACTTTTAATGCAGTCATTTTGATGTGTCAACAACCAAATACCTGTGGATGAGGCTTAACATGGATGAAACTTGGACCAAATTCTTTCCTCAGTGAATGCAATTACAGTGAGAATCTAGTCTTGTATGAAACTATGCCACTTGTTTACTCTCCCAAATGAATCACTGAGTGACAGACTGACTTAGCGAATTACCTGGTCTTCACATTTTATTTTCTTCTTTTGGATTTTAGAGTGTGTCCAAGTTCACTGACCATGAACTGAAGGCCTATGCCAAAGCAGGGTCAGTAGCTGATGAAGTCATTTCATCCATTCGAACAGTGGCTGCTTTTGGTGGTGAAAAAAGGGAGGTTGAAAGGTTGGTTAATTGAAATGTCTACCACTTTGTTGAATGTTGTTGATCTGCATGTTACCCAGAAGCTTCTCCACTTTGTACAAAGTCACCTTGGTCTATGGTTCCCTGAGGGAGATTTTAAGAGGTAGCTAAGCAGAGTAATTAGACTGATCAAGGCACTACAAGGACTCCTAAGCCTTTAGCTATGTGTTTTTGAAGATGTACTTGATAACTTTTAGAGAGCCATCTTAGATTAGATATTTATTTCAAACC
>NW_017731613.1:2229908-2232646 GCF_001890085.2 Hipposideros armiger | reverse complement strand
TATAGGGATGGCATAGGTGGAAAGTGTTACTATTATCATAATTTACCCACTTTCTTAACTTTAATATAGGTTTGCACACTTGAAAAGCCAGTGTCAGTATTGCAGGTCTGAAATCTGACTATCAAATCTGACTATAAAGTCTTTTGTCTTTATTGATCTAATGTCTCTTAACAACTTTCAACATTTACCAAACTAGAGATACCAGTAGTTGACTTTCATTGCTTATATCTGCTCATTCTACAGAAGGACATGTATTAAGAAAATAAATCCTTCCTTTTCTTCCATGCCTGCAAGGAGAGGACAGAGGTGTGCACAAATAATGGTACAGAGGGAAAAATGAATTGGTAAATGGAAAATTAAATAATACACAATTCCAACTTGAAACACAGAATTTAAAAAACCCTTGGTAACTCTCTGTAGCAAGAATCCAATTTTATGGTTCTGTTAAAAGATAAACTGAGGCATGTTAAAATTTTTAGTTTACTTGGGCAAAAATCATACCAATCAGGCAGTGCCAAAACAAGTCCTTAGAAGGGCTTCACTGGAGTGAAGGGAAAGACTTTTATAGAGGTGGAAACAAAGCAAGGTAATTCTTTGATTGGCTATAGCTTAAGCAGTTTCCTTGTTTGAGAAAGCCTAATTGGCCGCTTGTGATTTGTTGTTCTTAGGTTTTGGTTTCTTAACCTGGAGTCTGTTAGGCTTAGGTTTTGTTTTGCTTATCTATACAAGGCATTAAAGCCATCTCAGTCTAATGGCCTCTTTGTTTAACTAATTTAGCAGTTCTCACCTTTAAGTTTCCTGCCACTTGGAATGTGGGCTACTCTAGACCTTCTGTAAATAATTCATTCTTTCAACTGATATTTCTTGAGTACTTAGTATGTGCAGACATGGCATACTACATGTCTCTAACATTTTGGTCATCAATTACTCCTAACCTCTTCCTTCAAGCCCCCTCTTACACCTGCAGACATTTTTCTTGGGAAGGCGAGAGACAANTAGTTACAAAATAGTCATGGGGATGTAAAGTACAGCATAGAGAATATAGTCAATAACATTGCAACAACTACGTATAGTGCCAGGTGGGTACTTGACTAATCAGGGGCGTCACTGCATAAATCATATAAATGTCTAATCACTATGCTGTACACCTGAAACTAATATAAAATAATAGTGCATGTCAATTATAACTGAAAAAAAAATAACAACTACATGTACTGAATATTTACTATTTTGCCAGGCACTATAAGGAGTTTGATTTACATCATCTCTAATTTTGTAAAGTATTAATGAGATTTTAAATATCAGAATCGGAGGCTCAGAGAGGTAAAGGAACTTGTCTGAGACTGCACAGATAGTGAGTGACAGAACAGGATCAAATCCAAGGGAGCCTGCCTCCAAATTTCCATCCACTCTCCAATATGCCTATTGCTTCCCATGGTCTCCCAAGCCCAGAAGCTCCCCCCAGAAAGGCCCAACAAATATGTCCAGATCAGTAATGAGCACATAAAAGAGATTTCCACAATCACAATGGTGTTTTCTGTTCCATCTGAGCAGTTTCAGAGAGAGGTTACCTGACCCATTCTAAGCAGTTTCCTAGTCACAGTCTCCGTTCCCCAGGTATGTAGGCCAAGAAAACATGGAGGAGTAGGAGTTTTGGGGCACCCGAGTTACAAAACACTCCCAAGGATTGAGAAATTATTGTATCTTACTTTTGGAGCAGCCACATTAGATAGTAGGTCATGGGATCAGGCACACTAATAATTTGCTGTAAATGAGAGTGGAATTCAAGTGGGAAGCTCACATCATTGAGCAACAGGCACCAATCTCCATGATGATTTTTTTCTAGCAAAATATTCTCTACAATCCACTCATTATACTACTCAAAGTTTTCCCAGGTAATACAGAGTAAAAGAGCAAAAGCACTTGCTCCACTTAACTAGGTCACCACCTGGCTCTTCCACCTGGCTCAAGAAAAGTATGTTTAACCCGTCAAAACTTCAGTTTCCTTGTCTTAAAAAGAAGGGTAGTACCTCCTAACGTCATTGTGATGATTTAAGGCATAATCCATGTTATGCACTGAGCACAACACCTGGCACAGAATTCATTTCTAAAGAGATGTTAGCTTTTCTTGTTTTCCAATCCACCATATCATGCAAGCTTTACAACCGTCTTTCCTCCCACCGCTCTCCAGCTGCACTCCAGCAAAGCCTCAATTTCCACAGAGGGTCTTCCGGGCTTCTGCAAACATTTGTTTCAGCTTTTTTTCCTCCAAGTATATTTAATCTCTTTTTTCAAACCCATGATAGAATAATACACTCAAATGGATCATGTGTCGTATTGTAGCATGTTGGAGACCAACAACATAGCCTGATTAACTTGGTTTTAAACAGGCTTAGGGCATGGTTTCTATTTTGTCAGTGCCCATATTTCAAAGTCTTGTAAATGCGTCACTGATTTGGAATGTGGGAGCTCTGCACTGGTTTCTTCTTGAATTCAAGTCTGTGTATGTTTGTGTAAAATGATAAAAGCAACTTCACTAGGCTCAATTCAAAAGCAGAAGAAAAAAAGATGGAGGGACAATATATGGCAATATTGGAAGTTATTATTGGGGGTTTTGTTTGCCTTTGACTGACTTTTATGCTTACGATGAGAAACAAGCCATTGTTAGACATTTCCCAGTCTACACCTTTTAAGCTCCTATATCAATTTAATTGAAGTATCCTGAGATTATTTAGTGT
>NW_017731613.1:2225734-2227553 GCF_001890085.2 Hipposideros armiger | reverse complement strand
GTTACAGCACAGCATTCTTGGTCACAGGGACGATGGGCGAATATATGTAGATGAGTTGGTGCAAACACTAGTTTCAAACCTGGGGGAAAACAGTTGCATCATTTTCTGATAGAAAGTATGTCATGTGACTTAATAAAACAATTCAAGCACAAATGGTACTGGATCCTTCATGTCCAGACATTTGTGCTGAAAATTCTTTTCTCTTGGGGGCTAAGGTTACCCCACTCTACTCATCCAAGAAGTAATCAACTGCAAGGCCATGTTAAGCATCATCCCTTCAATGTATTTCATTGCCAGTTTGAAACAAACTTTAAATAACTACACAGAAGTTACTGTTTTGCTTTCTTTTCCCCCTAAAGTTGTTCTGTGTTTCGGTGATTTTATAATCATTGAGGAAAACGACTGCATTGTGGTCTGTTTTAAACTTTCTAACTTGAGCTGTTACTGCTGCTGCTCAAATAGACTCAAATGTTTTCTCTTCACAGGTATGAGAAAAATCTTGTGTTTGCCCAGCGTTGGGGAATTCGGAAAGGGATAGTGATGGGATTCTTTACTGGATTCATGTGGTGTCTCATCTTCTTGTGTTATGCGCTGGCCTTCTGGTATGGCTCCAAACTTGTCCTGGATGAGGGAGAATATACAGCAGGAACCCTTGTCCAGGTACTTTGATTTTGATCACCTCCAGATAACATTTCCTGCTGGTATCTCAGAAAACCCCTCAGATATAGCATTTTGTGTATTCCTTCAGTGTCTGAGGTGGGAAAGCATCAATGATTTGATGGAGTCCATCTGCAGAAACAAGCAATACTTAAACATTTTATTGTAAAGGGATGCTGAGTGTTTGAATTGACGCAACCAGCGATTTAACGATTTTCAATTAAATGAAGATTTTATAGCTGTAAAACAATGATTTTCTGACTGAGTCCAAAAGATAATATGCCATGAATATTGAAAGCCAGTGATCTCTGAGCTAAAAATTAACAGCTCATGTAGTTGAGCTTAATAAGAGTACAAGATATGTGCTAACGGATGTATTTGTGAAATATAATGAGTTACTAAAATACCAGTCCAATAATATCCCCTACTGAACAGGTACTACAACCACATTTTATTGCTCACTTGTGCTATAGCCATGCCATAGCTAATGCCATGGCTACTTTAATTTTCAGTATCTTTTCAAGAATTAGTTATTGAGTATCTACTATATGCCAGACCCATACAAAATGCAGGGGATTCAATAACGAGCAAAAGAAATGTGATCTTTGCCCTGATGGAATTTGTAGAATAGTGGGGAAGATAAGCAATAAATAAATAATCAAATAAATGCATAATGGCAAATGGAAATGTGCTGTAGAGGACAGGGGACCGTGACAGCAAACCACAGGGTGTAGCTGGTGTCAGGCAAAGCTCTTTCTCCTGCTCATTATTCCAAGGCCTTTCCTCCTTAGCCTAGGACCTCTCTTGTTAAAGCTGGACTCTTGTCCTTGTTTGGATTCTCAGCTGAATGGCATGCCCACAGCCAGGCCTTCCACGCTCATTTCATCTTTTATTCTCCTGTATGGCTTGCTGAAATTTTCCTTCAGAGCACTTGAATGAAATTGAACATTTGCATTTATTAACATTTGTTCCCACCCTTACACGGTAAGCTCCATGGGGTCAGGGAGGTAAAACATGAAATGTATGTTTCATTTGGCCTATTAATTATTTAATCACATATATGAATTTTAAAAGCATGGAGATGGGAAGAGGTTTCATATATGATTCTTAAATAAAATATTTTGGTTTCAGAATCTAGGTAGGACAAGTGCCAATTAAACAA
>NW_017731613.1:2212998-2224465 GCF_001890085.2 Hipposideros armiger | reverse complement strand
CTTTAACAGTATAATCATTGATTCTCTCTCTCTCTCTCTCTCTCTCTCTCTCTCTCTCATACATGCACCTTTTTGGCCATTCTTCTGAGCAGCAAAACTGTGAAGGTTGAGTATGCATGAGCTGAGTTGAGTGTTTTAATCTACTAAACTAACAATTAGGTTAATCTAACAAATTTTGTGATGCACAAAATCATTATTGGCTGCATGGTAATTGGTATAAATGGTAGCTAGGTCACATAAATGACTGTAATTTGTATCGCTTGTACATAGACAAAAAACATACTCTGTGATCTATTAGAAAAAAAGATGAAAGAGAAATGAATGGTGTAGAAGTCTGCTCTTTCATGCCCCTCTTAAGTTTCAGGACTCAACAATAAAAAATAATAGCAGTACTAGAGAGTAATATTATTCAGTGTGTATAAAGTGTGAAGCATTGAGTAAGGCATTTAATAAAATTACCGTATGTAATACTCACAACTTCATCTTGTAATTGATGTCATTATACTGCCACTTAAAAATGAAATGGAGCCACGAGGTTGAGAAAATATGTTCCAAGTGGCATAGAATGGGATTTGAACTGATGTCTCTATGACTCTGGGGCCTGACCCTCTAACCACTGTTTTCCTGCCCCTGGATTTGTCTTTCAAGGGGCTACAGGTCCCCCTGTCTCCAGCACAGCACACCCACAGATAGATTGTTCCCCAGCGGTTCTTCTCACCCTTCTTTTCTCATACTAGTGTCCACCAGGTTAAAGGGTGATAATCGGGGTGAGAAATAATGATCTGTTGGAATGTGTGCTAGTTATTGTGAGGTATTAGGTGCGTGTCTCTATCCTGTCTCATTCACTCTTCCCCTAAGAATCCTGAAAGAAACATTGATTTAAGGTAATGCTTGCAAAGGCTGGCTGAGCAAGGATTTGACCCCACCCCTCAGTGTAGGACCCTAGTGAGTCAGTCTAGAATTTAGACCAAGGGTCAGCAAACTCTGGCCTGCAAGCTAAAACCAGCCTGCTGCCCGTTTTTTTAAATAAAGTTTTATTGGAACATAGTCACAACCATTTGTGTGATATTATCTATGGCTGCTTTTGTACTACATAGCAGAGTTGAGTAATTGCTTCAGAGCCCATATGACCTGAAAAGCCTAAAATATTTACTATCTGGCCCTTTATGAAAAACGTTTGCCAACTTCTGATCTAGGACATGTGGAAGGATTCCTGTGCTCAGGTAGGAAGACCTTGGATGAAGGTGGTCTTAACCCAAATTACACAACAATTATTGTTCTGTCTGTTTGTCTTATCACTTCCAAAGTGTAGAGTCTCACTTCTTCCATCATCATCATTACTATTATTTATGTGTCCAAACTGGATTAATCACCTTTACATGCATTATCTCACTTAATCCTCTTAACAATCTGATGAGCTATATACTATCATTATCCCTGTGTTACAGATAAAGAAATTGGGGCTTGAAAGATTAAGTAATCTGCCCATGGAGGAACTACCTGTCATAATTAAGGAAAAGGAGCAAGAAGGACAGATGAAGAATGTTTGTCCTTGTTCATAGAGTGGGGAATTCAGGGAGAAGCCAAAAGGGGGCTGGCCCTCATCATCCTGATGTGTGAAATGGAGGGGTCACTGGAGAGGGAGGGAGGCGGGTGGGAGGCTCTGAGAGATCCCATGGTGCTGCCATAAAGAAGAAAGAAAGTGGGAGGGACTTGGAAGAATCCAGCTCATGGAAACCACCACAGACTAGGAACATTTGATGGCCTGAAAAAGACTACATTTGTGCATGAGTCAACCTTTAGCTCGGTGAATAGCTGCAGTCTCCAGTAAATGGTGACTACTGAAACAGCGTGCATGTGAGTCACGTGACTAGCAATCATTCTTCGGTTGAAAGCATGGAAAGAAGGAATCTTGTGCTCCTCCTAGAGGCCAATGTAAGGAATTGCCTCATTGCTTCTTTTTTTATAAACAGCAGTGATGAAAACAGTGTTATTTGGTAGGAACGTCTAGTCAATGATCTGGCAGCCTCCATCTAACTAAATGAGATGGCTGGGTGGGTGAGTCAAGGACAGGAACAGCTCTGCACAGGAACCCGGCCATGCCACATGCACGCAGCCACCAGCAGACGAGCCTGGCAGCTAGACAGAATGTTAGCCAGTAACCTGGGTGCAGATACTGTTCTACGCTTAATATGTGTTGTGACATAGGGTAAGTTGGGTAACCTCCATACATCTCTGTTTCCCCTCCTGTTGTAAGGATTAAATGAAGTAATACAGGTAAAGCACTTAGAAACACACCTTATTATCATTATTATTATTGCTAGTAATAGTAGAGTATTACTAATAGTAGTAGCAGTAGCTATCTTAATAACTCGTATACTAGTAGCAGTAATATAATAGTAGCAAGAGTAGCAGATCTATATTACATGTACCAGTCTCTAGGATAATCAAGCTAATCATCGTGTCTTTATTGTTTCAGGGACAATTAACACAACAAAAATTATAAGGTTTTTTTTTAGAAATTTTATGGCGGAACAGTGTGTTTTTCCAGGACCTATCAGCTCCAGGTCAAGTAGTTGTCTTCAATCTAGTTGTGGAGAGTGCAGCTCAGTGGCCCATGTGGGAATTGAACTGGCAACCCCAGTGTTATAAGCCTGCACTCTAACCACCTGAGCTAGCTGGCTGCCCCCCTATAAGGTTGTTTATATAACGAAGCAAACTTTCATATCACTATTCTACCCTTTTTGTGTTGGTTGAAACCTCTTGAGTTCACATGGATAGCCCATAAGATAACACTGGTTATAAATTGAAAAAAAAACAAACAAAAAACACGTGAAAACTCTCTTTGTCTCCTCTCATTTCAGATTTTCCTCAGTGTCATAGTAGGAGCCTTAAATCTTGGCAATGCATCTTCTTGTTTGGAAGCCTTTGCAACTGGGCGGGCAGCAGCCACCAGCATTTTTGAGACAATTGACCAGGTAAAAGTCAAAAGTAAAGGCCGTTCATAGGTAGGGGTTGGGGAGAGGAATGCACTCCTGAGGCCTTTACCTTCAGTGTTAAAAATTATGAGGAACTATCACAATGCCTTTAATTCAGCAATACTTAATAATTGCTATCATGAGCCAGACCCCATTCTGAACTGGGAGTGCAAAAGTGAAATAGAACCAATAAGGCTCCTGCTTTCATATCGGACTGGGAAACAAGCAATAAGGAAGTAAGCACATTCAAAGTAAGGTAACATTAGACAGTGATAAGCACACTACAGGAAATAAAATAGATCAATGTGATAGTGATTGGGGTGGGGAAGGCGTCTTTAAATTGAGTGACTGTGACATCATCTCTGAGGAGGGAGTGTTTGAGCTGGGAGCTTAAGGAGGAGCGTTAGCCATGCGATGGCCGGACTGGGGGAGGGGAGGAGTGAATGGGAGACAAGAGCAGGGAGGGTAAGCACGGAAGACAGAATCCTTAAACTGGAAAAGGGCTTGGTGAATGCAAGGAGCTAAAACAAGGTCAGCGTGACCTGACATTGTCAGCAAGGGATAGAGGCTAGAGGGATGGAAAGGGGCCAGATCACACAGGAATTTAAGGCCACGTTTATAAGACTGGATTATTTCCTCAATGTTACAGAAGTCTCTAAAAAGCTTAAAAAGGACCCTGGTTTTCTGGCTAGGATTTTCCTGGTTAATCTATTGAAGCACATGGGAGGTCAAGCTAAAAAGTCAAACTCTAAGAACAGGAGCAGGAAGATGGCAGTATGTTGTTCTTCCTCTGTTAAAAAAAAAAAGTGTCCTGGGCTAAGCAGTCAGAAGTCCTGGAAATCCAGAGGTGCCTCGTGGGTCCCCTAAATCATAACTGAGGCATATAACCTGCCTGAGAAAATTTCTCATCACCTTTTCTGTTTTATATTTTAGAGTTTCATATATTGCAGTATAAAGAGATTATTGAAAATCACACAGACATGTTGAGCTATTCAAATTCTCTCATTTTTATGGTTGTTATATGCTCAAGTAAGATGATGAGTCTAAAAGGCCCCTGAAACTATTACAAAAAATTAAGGCATTTAAAAAATAGTTTATTGTTTTTACTAGAGACCCAAGAAGAAAGTAGATGACACTGTACTCCCAAATAGAGACATGATGATGAATTTCTCTCATGAGTGTGGAAGATGGAAAAAGCTGACCCTGGAGTGTTCTGGTAGCAGGAGATGGCCCTCATTCTTGTCTGATTAATTGAAATGGTCTAATTCTAGATTGGCTCACTACTAACAACACAGAGGTGAAATTCAGCATATCAATTAAAAGTTGGTAGTATCTGAAGACACCACTTGAGGACATTCATTATCATCTATAGTACATACTCAGATGTAGAGCACTGCTGGACCCTGGCTAGGCTTACTAGTTGTATGCCTTTAAGATATTTAACCTCTCTAAGACTTCCTTACTTCCTGAAGTGAACGAATGAGCATATCACCTGTTTTGTTAGGTTGAAAGCATAAATGAAGAAAGCATATTAAAACAGCTGTACATTGTCTGCCATGGTATCTCAATAATATAATAATATTAATATATTATTTAATAATATATTAATTATAAATCAGCAGTATATATTGCATTGTTATACAATGTCATAGTAATATATCAATAACTAATAACCTGAATAGACATTTTCTCCAAAGAAGACCATACACATGGCTAATAGACATATGAAAAGATGCTCAATGTCACTGATCATCAGAGAAATGCAAGTTAAAACCACAATGAGAGATCACCTCACAGCTGTCAGAATGGCTGTCATCAATAAATCAACAAACTACAAGTGTTGGCGAGGATGAGGAGAAAAGGGGACGCTTGTGTGCTGTTGGTGGGGTTACAAAATGGTGCATCCACTATGGAAAATGGTTTAGAGATTCCTCAAAAAGTTCGAAATAAAACTACCATATCACCCAGCAATCCTACTTCTGGGTATTTATCCAAAGAAATCCAAAACACTAATTTGAAAAGATATATGCACCCCTATGGGCACTGCAGAACTATTTACAGTAGCCAAGATATGGAAGCAACCTAAGTGCCCATCCATAGATGATTGGATAAAAAATAGGTGGTACATGTATACAATGGACAATTACTCAGCTATAAATTCTTACCATTTGTGACAATATGGATGGTATTATACTAAGTGAAATAAGTCAGACTGAGGCAGACAAATACCATATGATCTCACTTATATGTGAAATCTAAAGAACAAGAACAAACAAAAGAGAAACAAACTCATAGATACAGAGAACAAACTGATGGTTGCCAGAGGGGAAGGAGGATGAGAAGCTGGGTGAAAAAGAAGGGATTAAGAAACACAAATTAATAGTTACAAAATAGTCATGGGTATGTAAAATACAGTATAGAGAATATAGTAAAAAATGTTGCAACAACTATGTATAGTGGCAGGTGGGCACTAGACTAATTGGGGGATCACTGAATACATTATGTAAATGTCTAACCACTATGTTGTACACCTGAAACTAATATAAAATAATATTGAGTGTCAACTATAACTGAAAAGAAATAATGTTTAAAAAATTAATTAATGTGATATTATATATCAATTATATATTAATTGGCATATTTTATATTAATTAAAATTAATTGTATATTAATTATTTATGTGTGTTTGTTTATATAGTAATATATTATGTATGTCACATAATGTATTACTACTACTAATACATAGTAATATAGTATCTCATATTAATATCTGAATAAAAGGTAGTATTATTACTATTATTAATAATTATTTAATGTGGAAGCAACTTCTTTTTAGCATATCTCTGCAATGTTTTACCTGGTTGTTATTCTGTTTTATGAGTTAGTTCAAACTGAGATGGGCAGTGAATGCATCTAATACGTATTGTTGCTATATCCCTTGTATTTCCACCCCAGAAACCTGTCATTGACTGCATGTCAGAAGACGGTTACAAGTTGGATCGAATTAAGGGTGAAATTGAATTCCATAATGTGAGCTTCCACTATCCTTCCAGACCAGAGGTGAAGGTAAGTGCCATCCTTTTCCCCAGGAACAACAGCATTTTCTTCTTTGCTGATTCATTTCCAGAGCCACACATTACATGTTTTGCTGAAGCATGACTCAGCTTCCAGGAATCCGGAACAGAAGCACGTTTCTCTGGAAGTGTCCTTGGGTGTTGTATCATTTCTCAGGCAACAGACACCATTCTTTTGTGATGACAATAATGTGCATATCCCTCTGGTAGAAATGCAAGTCTAGTAGCACATTCCGGTTAGGTCAGCTGTATGATAGTCTATGGAAATGAGTGGCGGGTCCTCATTGTAATCGTAAGTTCAATAAACTTCAAGGCAATCAGAACAATTAAGAAGTACGGCGTTGTCAAACCACCTCCTTAGAGGCGGTACACTCAAAAAGGGTGGGGTACGAAGCGGTGAAGGAAAGCTGCTGTCTGCAGTCTTTTTCTCTTCCTCTCTGTAAGCTCACCTGGGCCACTAGATCAGTCTTGGAGAAAAGGTAATCTTGTGATATGCTCATAGGCCTCATACTAGGTGATTGTCCAGGGCATTTGGTGAAGAAAATTTAGTTTTCCTGCACCTCTTGAGACAGTATCTTTAAAGGCAATTTACTCTACAGGAAAATTAGAATCTACTGCCCCTGAATGAACTGGCTTTGAATGAGACTTATTCCTCATTTTTAACAGAGTATCTCTAGCCACCCATTTTTAATAATATTTCTGTTTCCCCACAGAACTAAATCCTATGCAACTTAATTCTGATACCACATGTACATGTACATATATATACGTACACACACATGAATATATATACACATTCATCATTTGTTTATATAAAACATAAGTATATATATATATTCTGATTATATTTATGAAGGATATTTTTGATTCATGTTATGTATTATGTATATACACACTTAATGCCATAACATAGTAACAGTACTTTGTGAAATATAAACATAAGGTAATGCTAACTCTGTAAAGATTTTTGAATGGGTGACTAAAAACTTCCTTTATGATATCTGTTCAGAATCAGCTTATAACAGCTGTTTAATGAATACTGGTTGAATTAAAACATATTTATTTCATTTTTGTTTTATCTCCTATTCCCAATACCAACAGCTTATTTTAATAAAATCTGCTTACTTAGACATGTAAATATTCTTCATTCATATGACTATGATGCATTTAGCCTTAATGGGTGCCACGTTGTAGTGGGATAATGATTTTTAAAAAAAGCACATTTGATACCTGCCTACCTTGGGGGAAGATTACAGTCTAATATAGTTCTACTTAGTGAAAATATATTTGCAAGCCTGACTCTCTAGTGTGAAATGAAAGACACGTGAGGTTTTTTCATACAGAGGACTCCAAACTACTTTTACATAATAAATACAAAAAACATGACTGAATTGGTGAAAATACCCAACAGATGGTTTTGAGTTAGCTTTCTGTTCTTCCCTTTTTAGACTTACCAGCATTCAGTCTCTGCCTTGAACAGATCTCTGTACCTAGCAAACACACTACATGTATTTGCTAGGTAAAGTTATTCAAATAACATGTCCACACACAATACAATGATAGCTTAAACTTTCCAAATTAGTTCATTATTAATCCATGATCAGCAAATTACTATTATATTTCTAATTTGATGGCTTTCTTCCCTTAAGTCATTGGGACAGTCTTCTTGAGGTATGCCAGTGTGTCAGAAATGTTTTAAAATAGATTCTGGAACATACTTTTAAAAGTTGGCATGGCTAATTTACTTCAACTTCAAGTGAAGTTCATTTTATTTTTTGGCCACAGCTACAAGTTAAATAATAAGTACTGTGCTAAATGCTAAAACCTCATCCTAGGTACTGTTTACTAACTGACTTCTTATTGATGGATATCGATGGATCTTGATTGCTTATGGGGCATAAGTAAACTCACGCACAGTGTCCTCACATAGCATCCTAACGTGTAGCCTGATTGCTGACAATCTGAACATTGTTTTCTTTTCTCTGCAGATTTTAAACAACCTCAATATGATCGTTAAGTCAGGGGAAATGACGGCTGTGGTAGGGTCCAGTGGAGCCGGGAAAAGTACAGCCCTGCAGCTCATTCAGCGATTCTACGACCCCAGTGAAGGCATGGTGTGTGTCTTCCAGAAACTTCCCAATCTAGGGGGTGGGAGGGTGCAAATGGTGACACATTGGTGGAACACGAAGGCCTAGCATACACTGAGACCATCGTGACACACTCCTAGTTGACTTGATGATTTTGATTGAATTGACTGCACCCGTGGCCTGCCTGGTGACTGTGTTTGTTGAACAAGCAGTCCATTCGCTCAGTGGTAGAACTGAAAGTGCAGATACATTCAAAATGGTATCGCTGACTCTTCAGTGAACTAAGGTTTTCATGTCTTTCTTTGTATTGTAACAACATCATTATTATTTTCCTCAAGTTCTCCAGGTGCTAAGAGTAGGAAAGTGGACACAACCTGAATGAACAGAGAATAGCTTCTGATTACTGCTTCAAGAAGTTAGGTTTAAAAAATATATATATACAATTTGACAAACTACTTAGGCTTTTATCCCTTGTTTATTTTATTATAAATATAGACTGAAACTAAGAAATAAATATACTAATTGCTATTTATTTATCCCATATTATAATTCAAGTGCTTTGTAAAAACGATTGCTTGTTTTCACCATGATTGCCAAAGGTACATATGCCCATTTTACAAATGCGGAAAAAGGGTCAGGGAGATTGAGACTTGCCCCTGGTTTGAACCAGTTCTCCTTGATGCCAAGGTACACCCTTGTCACTCAGAATCATTCTTGCCAATATCTCCTTGATGCCTTGAGATAGAATCATTTGGTGTACATTAAATGCAATGCCACGAGTTCTCTGTAATGCATGCACTGTTCCACTAACATGGCAAACATTCCAGAACTTTCCAATGTCACAGAAATTTCATTTTCAGATTGGGTATTTTTTTTTGTGCCATATACCAGCATTACTGTACTCTGAATACATACAAATCATGGTTTCCTACTGTAAGATTTTTACAGTTTTTCTAATAGCAATTTTTATTTTCTCATCCCACTAACAGCTTCAATAGCTTTTGAATAGCAAAGTGCTGTATGATGAATCTGGCCACAAAGTAAGATTTACTATCAAACATATACACAAGATATGGATCATTGCTTATTTTCATTATATTTTTTGGAGTCCATTTTAGGTCACAAGTCAAAACATAATAAAAATATTTGAAGTACTAAGAGGAATTGTTTCTGTTACAATCTTGTAGGTCTCCATTTTTTTCTTCCCATAGTAAGTACAACATAGTATTATGATTCAGAACCCAAAAGGATTCCAAGAGATATGATGTGCTCATGTTCTCTAGGTGACTTTGGATGGCCATGACATTCGCTCTCTTAACATTCAATGGCTTAGAGCTCAGATTGGGATAGTGGAGCAAGAGCCTGTTCTGTTCTCCACCACCATTGCAGACAATATTCGCTATGGAAAAGAAGATGCAACGATGGATGATATAGTCCAAGCTGCCAAGGAAGCCAATGCCTACAGCTTCATCATGGACCTGCCACAGGTACCCCTAGCCTCTCATTTCAGGGGAAAACCCAGAAGTTGTAGAAGGAACAAAAGTTATATGATAATATGCATTTTTTCCCCATTTGAATCCTAAATTATTAAATTTATATTACGTTTTAGTTTAATGCCTGAAAATGTACCATGAGTTTTCCCCTTTGTCTGAAAACATGTTGTTAATATATTAAAAGTCTACCAAACTGGGAAACTTGCTTTTAGAAGCTCCCTTTAACATAGAAACAATCTTATTATTCCATCTATTAAGCATTTGTCTAAGCAGATGGTGAATTTGTCATGTGGCAGTAACTTGCATAATGCTCTTTTGATATCTACCATTGTCATTGTTCTTAAATTTTCTTGAGCTTAGGCAGCTAATGTTGTGTCCTCAGTACTGTACTCAGCATATTCAAAAATTCCTTGTTTATTTTCATTTTAAACAACAACAAAAACCAATTCTGTATTATTATAATTATATGGGTTTTTTTATCCAATAACTCAGCTAAGTCAAAGAAGAGTTATTATTACCAGTTAACACATATATAGGGCTAACTAGAAACCAGGCAATGTTCTAAACACTTTACATCTATTAACTCATTTAACCCTCACAATCATCCTTTCAGGCAGCTGCTGTTATTCTCCCCATCTACAGGTGGAGGACTGAGGTTCTGAGAGGTCAAACAACTTGCTGAAGGCAGGAGAGACAAGGTTCACACCCAGGCGGTCTGGCTCCAGAGTCCGTGTTCTAGAACACTTCCTATTCAGCCTCCTAAATCACCTGTATGAATAGGATTGCAGTCATGAGTATGATACAGCCTAGTGGTTAAGAGTATAAAGCTTTAGCACCAGACTACCTTCATACAAAGCCCAGCTTCTCCACTTGCAACCTCTATGAACTTGGGCAAGCTACTTTACCCCCTGGTACCCCAGAATTTCCTTATCCATCAATTGAGAATAGCAGTACCTACCTCATAGGGCATCTGTGAGTACTAAACGAGATGACATGTGTAAAGAGCTCAACTCCATGCTTTATGTATGGTTAGTGCTCAGCTGATGTTGGCTAATAATAAGCAAGATAAAAGTCTGATATTTACACTTTGTTGTGAGATTCCAATGTAATGCTAGACATGCAAGATACTCAGTAACTATTTTCTGTTGATGGTAATGATTTTGAAGCTGGTTTGGTCTTTCATTAACAATGTAAAGACAACTTTAGCATTGTGTTTTTCTGTGTTGTCCAGCTAGAAAAAAGAGACAAGGATTTGATTTGTGCTTTAATCCTCTAAAATGGATTTTTAGGACCTGATCAACTTTTACTTTGGAGGAAACATTTTATTTGAAGTTGAGATAGAGAAAGAAACATGTGTACAGCCCAGTGAACCTGGGAATGAAAGAATAAATCAATTTATGTATCTTGCATACAAATATTGATGAGATAATAACTTATTTCAGGAAAGGGTATTTTTTTCAGCAAAAGCTGGACCTGTGAAAATTCATGCTTGAGGAGGAAGGTAAAAAGGACCTCATGATGGAACTCTGTCAGGAGTCATCAAATTCTTCCTCTTCCTTACTGGTGTCACTTGTTTCCTAGCAATTCGACACTCTTGTTGGAGAAGGAGGAGGCCAGATGAGTGGCGGCCAGAAACAAAGAGTAGCCATTGCTAGAGCCCTTGTCCGAAACCCCAAGATCCTGCTTTTGGACATGGCCACCTCAGCACTGGACAATGAGAGTGAAGCCATGGTACAAGAGGCGCTGAGCAAGGTTTGCTAAATGTCTAAGTTAATTTTACAGGTCCATGTGGAAATGCTGTGGGAAGACTGCTTGTTGAAACAGAGAGAGAGAGA
>NW_017731613.1:2196648-2205693 GCF_001890085.2 Hipposideros armiger | reverse complement strand
TGCAAACATTTTTTACCCCAATTTTAAATTTCTTTCTTAAATTGCAATAACCTTGGCGAAAGCGTTTGATCAACAAAGGTATTTGATAAGGCTAGCCTTATATAAGTTATCACAAATTTTTAAAAATTGACATATAATTGACATACAACATCCTATGAGTTTCAGAGGTACATCATAGTGATTTGATATTTATATACCTTACAAAATGATCTCTACAATAAGTCTAGGTACCATCTGTGGTAACTAATCAACACTATTAATTTTAACATAATTTAAAACAACACAAAAATGAAAGAGGTAGGAGGGGGATCAACACTTAGAGCAATACAAAACTTCATCAGCTTGGGTGTATCCAACGCTGTTGCAGGCACAGTTTAACTTTCACATATGACCATCCCCTCCCTCAAAGCCTTTCTTAATCATTGCACTTTATTCTTCAGCCCTGACATACTTAATTTTGATCCCCCATTACTCTTTTTTTTAAATTTTTATTAAATTTATTGGGGTGACATTGGTTAGTGAAATTATATAGGTTTCAAATATACATTTCTATAATACATCATCTAAATATTGCATTGTGTGTCCACCACCCAGAGTCAGCTCTCCTTCCATCACCATTTATCTGACCCAGTTTTCTCTCCCCCATTACTCTTCACTTGAATCTTTTCATGGCAATTTTCTTATTGATCTTTATTTGAAGTCATGTCATCTTATGCCCTTATAAGTTATAAGCTTTTTAAAGTTCGTGACTATATATTATTTGTGTTTCTAATAACTTGGGCTCCTAGCCCAGTGCTCTGCACCCAGTCGGACATCAGAAGATTTTAAAACTAGTATAAAAAATTGAATTTCTACAATAAAGTCTAAACTATAATAGTTACCAAAGCAAATAAGTCAGAGAATATTTTAATTACAAGCACATTTATTATGCATGATGTAATTTCAAATTGTCTTTAAAAATTTCAACACGAGAATCCATTTTGGAAGTAATTATAAATATTGGTTCACAATGACAAATTTGGAATAAAGTACCACTTACTGTTGTATGACTAAGGTAGAAGAGTTATTAAGGCTCTCTTTTTATTTCAATGTATTAATAATGTATTAATAATGAATAAATAGGGATCCCACCATCTAATAGAGTCATTTTAAGTAAAAAGAACACTTTTTCTTAGGATCAGCAGGATGAATCCCAGTGAGAGAAAACATTTAGCTAGCATGATTACTAACTGCATTTGCCAGAAAGGACTCAAGTCCTCTTCTAATTCTAGAAATAGGTATTTCATTTATCTTCATGGTCCTGCCACTAATAAATACAAAAAAAAAAATGTTATGTAAGGAGTTTAACAGAGCTGCAAGGGAGAAAGACCCAAACACTACATTGAAGTTTCAAATATAGCAGCACCAATCATATTCAATTTTTGCATTTTTATGGATTTTTTTCTAGTTTCTGGGTAAACATTTGACAATAAAATCAAGAGAGTTAGGAAGGAAGGAAAGAAAATCTGATTTGTTGTGATTATTGATGTAGCTGGTAGTTAGCCAGTGTCAGATTTCCCTGAGACCTGGAGATCAGGCTCCCATGGAGTTCTTCTGATGCAGGGAAAACTCAGAAGGGAGTCATTTAAATAAAAAGGAAATAGGTTTCCTTTTTATTTCCTTTTTATTTAAAACATATTTTATTCAAACATAGAGATTAGTTTCAGAGAAATAAAAATGCTTCATATAATATTCTACTCACTAGCTTTGTAAATTAGAATGGAACAATTAAACTCAATTAAACGTTAAACAGTGTAATTTATAAAGATGCCAATTTATATTTTCTCTCTAGTTAAGGGAGAGAAAGGAAGAAGCAGGGAAGAAAATGACAGGGAAGCCAATATGATTTTGCTAAAGTGCCAACAGGAAAAGATCTTATGTTTGGATGAACAGTGCTTGCTTTTATGATAATTATATGTATATTAGAGTCTTCTAGATTTAAAGAATTAAGTGGTTTTTTTTAAAAGAAACAGTAGAATTATGGTTAATACATTTTAGCTTATGGAGTTTCTAATATTAATTTTGAAGTAGTTTAATAGTTAACTAAATTTTGCAAGCCCAAGCACTGGTGAAATTCTTCTTTTCTCTCATTTTGATGTAGAAACTCTAGCCTTACCTTCTGTTCATTGGGAAATGTTCTATCTTATATCGCAGTGCAAAAGATTTACTTACATAAAGGAGTTACCTCGGTCTTGTGGTCTCTTTGAGTATTGACTCTGAAAACTTAGAAGAGATGGGTCCATAAGCAGTCTCTAAGCTCTAAGTGGTATGCCTCACGTAAGGTCTCATGGTTAGCTGGTGACAACCCATTTCTCCTCACTCCCTAACTTGTACTTTGGGATCCTACAAATGGGGTCCAAGAATGCTGATAAAATTCAGTTTAGGAATGGGGGAAACCTAAANATTATAAGCATCATTAGGATCACAATCTGAAGATACCAACTAACTTCTTAAACACAGAAAATGACTACGCATCCCTTTAGATCACTGGGTTAAAGGTTGAAAAGAGGAGGTGAATACGCTCATGGTCATGTCAACAACAAGAAAATAAATATTTTCTTTTTTTAAAAGATTTTATTGGGGAATTGGGGAAGGGGAACAGATAAGATGCTGTCCATTTGTTCTTCAGTCTAGTTATGGAGGACGTCGTTTCACTGACCCATGTTGGTATTATCATTGCGCTCTTCTCGGGTGAGGCAGATTGGTTGCCGGCCACTGTATGGCTGCTCACAGCAGCTCTTGGCAGCTCACATCAGCTGCCGGCTGCTTACGGGAGCCCACTTCACCTCCACTGCAGCCTATGCTGACTCATGGCAGCCCAGCTCCAGGTTGAGCTGTTGTTTACCATCTTAGCTCTAGAGGGAGCAGCATCACTGGCCCTAACGTGGGATCTGAACCGGGGCCCTGCTGCTCAGAGCTGGCGTCCCAAGCCAACTCTTAACCAACATGCCACTCAGCCGGCCCTAAATATTTTCTTAACTTTACAGATGAATCAGATTCTACCTGTTTTAAATAGTTTACTTACAGTTTATTATTAAGACCAGATAACCATTTTTAATACAAATGTTTCCTATTTGGATATTAGTTCTCACAAATTCTACATTTTGGTGACTAGGATGAGAAATCCAGAAATACAATCTACACACAGAAAGACGCTATTAGCTTCCTACAGAGAACTATTTATAAGGTTGAATAAAAAGGTTGGTTAAAAGTTGTGTATGATGAGAGATTTTTTTTTGCTAAAAGATGACTAATTGAAATGTTAATTTGTATCTTATTTCCTTGCTTAGGTCTTTCTGAAAGCTAAGTCCCTCTTTAGTAATATATTTTAGGTTCAAGAACATTTTAATGGATAACAGTAATTTATGTCCTAAATAATAATTTTGAGAGAGAGAGAAAGCAAGGGAATATTTATACCCCAAATTAGCTGTTTTTATTTGCAGTGAGATGTGGTAACAAAACTTCTGAAAAATGGAGTGGCAGATGTTGTAGGTTTCTGAAAAGGGGTGTGATGGAATTTTAATTCTGGTGTTTATGGTAGGCCAGAGGAGGGGCTGGTTGGCAGGTAGGGTGTCTAGCTGTCTCATTGAGACAGCCTATGCTAGAAAGATGGAATGGTTTGGGGAAGGAAGAGAGAGAAAGAGACTTAAGAGATGTTAGATTAAAATAGTAGAAATCTAAGGGGACAAGATAGGTCTTCCCATACTCGGAACTGGGAGGTAGTCAGTATTTTGACACCTCCTCCTTTCCACAAACTCCTGCTATGGCTTCCAATGCTCTGAGTTTCATTTTAACCCCATGACCTTAAGTCTTAGCCCTACCATACACTCTGCTCTCTCCAGGTGACACAGGGCTAGTCCTCACACCTTCTGGAGAAGACAGCTTGACCATAGTGACCTAACCCAAAGAAATGACTCTATTGCTGGAGAGCTTCAGGCCAGGTGGGAGGGAAGTAGGGTGTCCCAGAGGCCATTTTGGAAGCAAGGGGTAAAGGTGAGGAGCGGTTTCATGCTTGGTCATAATGAGGTTTGGCAAGAGTTTGAATGTGCAAGAGCAAGGAAGAAGAAGGGTTTGAGATAAATGTGCCTTGTTGAACCTGGGTGACAAAGAGGATGGTGGTACCATTAACAGAATGGGGAACAAATTATAGTAATTAAGTTGATGTATTACTGCCTTCTCAAGAAGGCTAGATGAGCATATATAGTAGGCAGTCACCACCCTGATATTTGTTTTAGTCTAATTTCATCTGGATACAAATGATAGAGGCTTGTGAGTGGTTCCATCTAGATTGCACTAAGACAGTTGATGCAGGTGTCCTCATCTCTAACATCTCTCTTTTTACACCATATTATTTCAGATTAAGTGCTTCGAGAGGTAAATTTTCTCAAGTCTTCAGCATTGCCTTTATCGCTTAAGACTCTATTTGAGAATGAATGAAAACCTAACTCAACCTGGTTTAACCTTTAATGGGAGAGAAATCAGTCTATGTCACTAAATAGTCAGAGGAGGGTGCTTTGGCTTCAGGCAAGGCTGGGGTGTTAAAGATTTGCCCAGGTTTCTCACTCTTCCCTGCTCAGCTCTATTTTTTTTTTTTCTCCAGCATTGACTTCATTTTTCAGGAAGCTTCTTTCCTTAAAAGTTTCAACATAATTGCCAGCAGCTCCCAGTGCTACATACTTTCAAGCTTAACCTAGAGCAGGAGTCTCCTTCCCAGAAATCTTAGAAAAACAAACAAAACAAAACAAAACAAAACAAAACAACCTGAACCAATCACTTCCTGTATTTGTTCTATACTAAGTATATGTAATAATCTCTCCCTGTTCTCTCCTCATTCCATACTTCTGTTTACACTGTTCTCTCAATTAGAAATGCTTTTCCCTCTAGCCTGGAAAAACTCGAACCTTACCTTAGCCACCACTTTCATGAAGTTTTTCATAATAACAATTGTCATACATTTCTTTTTCCTTTAAACTTCCACACTCTTTATTCAAATGTGCCTTATAGCACTTAGCACATCCTTCTTTAAATCAGAATTGGGTACATACAGAGGGTGCCAAAAAAAAAATGTAAACACATTTTAAGAAAGGAAAAAAACTGTATTAAAATTGTAATACTCAATATATACAGATAACAAAAGATGACTACAAGTCATGTGTATACATTTTTTTGGCACCTCAGTGTGTTGCTCTTCTATAAGATTTAAGCTTCTTGAGAAAGAAGTCTGTGGTTGACCAGTCTTTGTATTCCCCAAAGGACCTGGCATTGGTTTGCATGTTGTAGGTGCCCAATAAACCTCCTGAAGAATGAATGAATGAATGAATCGAGCTAAATTATATTTCAAAAAGATATTTGTTGACTAAATGCATCCCTTTAGGGGCAATACATAGCCTGGAGAAAAATCTCACTAGGGGCCCTATTTCCTCCTACTAGCCCATCTGTATCCAGATGGCATTACTTTAAAGTAAACATCACAGGGCCGGCCAAATGGCCCAGTTGGTTAAGAGCTCACTCAAGAGTGCTAGCTCTGAGCAACAGTGTTGCCGGTTGGATTCCCTGCCCCAGCTGAGCTGCCGCTGAGCTGCCAACAGGTGGCAGGGTGGCTCAGCTAAAAAATAAAATAAAATAAAAAATAAAGTAAACAACACGTAGGGAGAGAAGGAGAGACAGAGAGAGAGAGAGAGAGAGACAGAGACAGAGAGAGAGAGAGAGAGAGACAGAGACAGAGAGAGAGAGAGATCAAACTACAACCTACAACCTGAAGGGAGGTAAAGGCAATGGACCTTTGCCATTATAGTAAATACTAGAGTCATATGGGTTTGGATGGATTTGAGTCTCATATCTTTGTTTGGTGGTCTAGTGGGACAACTTTGCCCCTCTTCTCTTTCTCCTGGGGTACCTCCTGGGGTACACTTTGAATCAGGGTCTAGCTTGGGGCCCAGAACAACCATACTGATTAGTTCTACCTTAAGAGTAGCTCTGTCAAGTCTAACTACAATAGGAAGCTCCCTTATCTGGTTACCACGTGTCCTGGCAAACATTTCTGTTTATTTTACACATGTGTTATAAATTTGGATACCAGTTGAGTCCTGTTCCAACCCACAATCTACAGACTCTTTCATCTTTTTGTTTATTTACAGAGCTTCCATCCGGCAACGTTCCAAGTCACAGCTTTCTTACCTGGTACACGAACCTCCATTAGCTGTTGTAGATCATANCTCACAGTTGAACAGAAGACAGTTATGATTTACTTCCAAAAGTTACACGTGTCAAATATTAAATCTTGTTAAGTCTAACAAACTGTGATTTTTAAAATTTCCTTTTTTGTTTTTAGCTGCTAAGTAATAGCAGCAACTGGACCAACATGTGATGATGTTTATGGCCGTGAAAAACTGTACTGGCCTTTTCTAAAGTCTGCACAGCCTATTTAAGGATTTTCCCAGGGACCAAGGCTCTGACTTACCTGGAGATTCTGAGGTGATCGAAAGGTCAATGTCAGCTCTGTCTTCTAGTCTCATTTAATGGTGCATTATACATTCTTACAGATTCAGCATGGGCATACAATCGTTTCAGTTGCTCATCGCCTATCCACGGTCAGAGCTGCAGACGTCATTATTGGTTTTGAACATGGTACAGCAGTGGAAAGGGGCACTCATGAAGAATTGTTGGAAAGGAAAGGAGTTTACTTCACTCTAGTTACTTTGCAAAGTCAAGGAGATCAAGCCCTTAATGAAGAGGACATAAAGGGCAAGTGCCTTTTTCATTATGCTTATACATTATATGGAATAGTTAACATATGTAATGCTTTATGTGTTTATATGCATTTTAGTATACACTGTCTTATACTAAAAGCCCTTTGAGGCATTATTTAGATGATAACGCAAAGAACAGAAGCTAAAGAGATTCAATTACTTGATCAAGTCATAGAGCTAAAACCCACATCTTCTATGGAAGAACTTTCAACTCCACCCCCTCTCTTTTCCCTCACACTTTGCAAGTAGGGGAGGCTTCTTATAGTGTCCTGCACACAGTAGGAGCTTTCTGTGCAGGACACTATATTCTTATTGGTTGAATGAATTAATCAATGACTAAAATGTTTCATGCTTATTTTCACTAATGTAGATACATGTAGATATTTGAGGCTCTAGTACACCTCTTTTTCCATCTGAATTTTTGGATTTCGTGGTTTATCTCAATCTGCATTAACTAACCACTCCAAATTTTCACTACCATATCACTTCTTGATTTTTGCACTCTACTGGATATAACTGTGTATATAGTCTATAACTGGGTATAACTATATAACGGTATACACTGAACACATGTGACTTATTTTGAAAAGATTTTTTTTTAAATTGGTGAGTCTATCGGTTTTTTCTTCACTTCTCATGCACTTCCACTAAGTTTTTTTATAATTCATGCTATAAGATATCTATTTTTGTGGTGATAACATGTATTCTATCATACAGTTCAAAAAGTACTATCTTGCTGAGTGTTTTGAAATTTTTTGTTAGAATGTGCTGTACAAACACTGTTTTATTTATCGCAATAAAGTTAATAGAATGTTTTAGCATCAGATGTAGCAATGATATGCTAGGCAAACATAGTAAATAAATTTATTTTGACATGGTTCTACTTATTCTATACACTAAGGAATCCCTCATGTTGTATTGAATAGGAAAAGATGAAACAGAAGATGCCTTACTTGAGAGCAAAGAAACCTTTAGTAGAGGGAGCTACCAGGCTAGTTTAAGGTAAGCTCAAGCCATGGGACACATTTTAAGGTTTTCAAAAGTCTTAGAAGCCCTCTGGCCCTTAGGCAATATCTCAGGTGCTACCAGGAGAGCTGTAAGCATAACCCTAGATATGTATAATATGAACATGCACATGGATCCTTACTGCTTTATTGACATTTCTGTTTCCAATTCATGGAGATTTTTTATTTAACTTTGGCTTCTCATCTTATTGGGGTAGGGTCATGATAGAGTTACTCTATAATTAAAGTGTTGTTTGTTGAATTTAGAAAGGGGATTAAAAAATCTGTTTAGTCTTTTCCTCCAAAACTAACTGTACTATGAAGCACCATCTTCTATGGAGATCAAATTCATTCCTTTAGCTCCACTCTTTAACCTACTGAATTACAATGAATTCAAATATTTCTGCTTCCAGAATAATCCATTTGAAGTCAAATCATGTCTCATTTAGATGAAATAAGAAATGTATTCTCTAGTGTTTAAACAGAATTTTTGTAAACAGCAGCTGTTTATTTATCTATGAATGCCTATATAGGTATTCACTTTCAAAACATATTTTTGGAGTATGTTATTAGCAAGACTGTAAATTCTAGTCTTTCTTCCTTGTTTAAAAGTTTTAATAAAATAGCTCCTGTAAAGTTAAAAGTCTATGTATTAAGAAGAATTTTTCCCAAGAGTATTTGTCTATATTCTTGAAAATGTTATTCAAAAATTCTTTTCTTAAGTTAGGAGACTATTAGTAGGCTCTGGGCTCACAGCGTATTTTTCTACCATGGCTCCAACATTTCTAGGATATTTAATTCAGGGTAGAGCTCTGAGCAAAGGCTCAGTTATAGGACTTGCTCATTTAAGATAGCGAATTGTTTATTTAAAAATGATTTAAAAATGATTAAAGAGGCTTAAAACAACACATTCAATTAACAACTCCAAGTAGTTCAAACACAGATTTATTTATTTTTAATATTCAAAGAATAGTTCACTAAGTTTATGTTTAGAGTTTTTTATTTTATTTTTCCTTTTGAAAACAATTCTATTCAGAAAAATTTCATGAATTGTTAGTTTTATTGAATTTGGAATATAAAACAATAGCTTCAAATTACTCTATAAAGTAAAAGCTATAAAAATTGCCAAAATATTAGGCAACTTTTAGAAGAATAAATTAAATTATAAGCATCATTAGGATCACAATCTGAAGATACCAACTAACTTCTTAAACACAGAAAATGACTACGCATCCCTTTAGATCACTGGGTTA
>NW_017731613.1:2192046-2193167 GCF_001890085.2 Hipposideros armiger | reverse complement strand
AACTGTGATTGAAAAAATTTTTTAAATGAAAAACAACAGCAAAAACAAAAAGAAAATTCTGGAAGTCATAACCATTGGCTTCCATTCACCTGACTTCCTTCCCCACAGGTAATTATGGTGTACATATTCAGAGTTAGCTTGGGTTTAACTACCAGAATGTTTAAAGTGAAATCATTTTTAACTCAACACTTAGAAATTTCTTTCAGACATATTTGATGGGTTTTTTTTGCTATTGTTTGTAATAAAGTTATTTCCTTGCTTTCTGTCTTGTAAAGACTTTTTCACTTCTTGACAAAGAAGAACAAAGGTCACAGATCAATGGTGTGTGCCTGCTGTTTGTAGCAATGGGCTGTGTATCACTTTTCACTCAATTTTTGCAGGTAAGGACTTTTCAGTTTTAAATAAGTGACTTAGCTATTTCCCCCCTTTCCATGTTAAAATATCATTAAAGATTCCTTTATGTTTTAGGGATACGCTTTTGCTAAATCCGGAGAACTCCTCACAAAAAGGCTACGTAAATTTGGTTTCAGAGCAATATTAGGGCAAAACATTGGCTGGTTTGATGACCTCAGAAATAGCCCTGGAGCACTGACAACAAGGCTTGCTACAGATGCTTCCCAAGTTCAAGGGGTAAGCTATGGGTGAGGTGGAGTGGGGGTGTAGGGTTTGTGTACTAGGGCTGGATTAGACTTTCTTTTTTTGGAGCCTTCAAATAATGTTCTGTGTATTTCCTATGGAATAGGACCTCTAGGGATTAGGATAACCCAGAACCTCATTTCTTCCTATTTCCAATGCTGACAAACAGCTAAAAAAAACAGTGCCTCCCTCAGTGCCCAGAATGTTTTATGGCATGAGTTGAAGTACATCGGGGTTTTGGATTTCCTCTGAGTCGAGCAATTGAAAAAAACTTTCCTGAGGCTTTGTTCTCATAAATGTTAGGCCCAAGGGCTCAGATCCACAACTTAATAACTCCCCCCAGAGGGAAGAAGCAAAGAGTGTGTGATAAAAACCCTCCTTACCTAGGTGCCCAGGGTGCAGTTAATCTTAGGAAAAGAGAAGCTGTTCTGAGCAGACCAGACAGGAAACTGAGGGAAAGAAATAAATGATCGCTACCTAGAATC
>NW_017731613.1:2187612-2189081 GCF_001890085.2 Hipposideros armiger | reverse complement strand
ACAACACTGTGAATGCATTTAATGCCACTGAATTATACACTTAATGAATGGCTAAAATAATGAACATTATGTTATATATATTTTACCATAATAATTTTTTTTTAAAACCTACCTTTTTGGCATAAAATAGCCTTTTTACATAATGATACTTGGTAAAAGAGATTGTGTGTCTGAGGTTGGTTGATTGCTTTTGGTTTGCAGGCTGCTGGCTCTCAAATCGGGATGATGGTCAATTCCTTCACTAATATCACTGTGGCCATGATCATCGCCTTCCTCTTCAGCTGGAAGCTAAGCCTAGTCATAGTGTGCTTCCTCCCTTTCTTGGCTTTGTCGGGAGCTGCACAGGCCCGGATGTTGACAGGATTTGCCTCTCAAGACAAGCAGGCTCTGGAGGTTGCAGGCCAGGTAATCTTACAGGCCCATTTTCAGGCTGCTCATGGCTGAGTGGCTGTCACACACACTGTTAAGAATGAGTGTTTAGTATAAGGACCCTTAACGAAGCTGTTAGCCTACAAATATTCATAACTAACAATCTCCCCCTAGCCCCTTTTCAAGCGGACCCCTGCCCAAAGGCTGTGACAGTAAAGCTCTGATGCAATTTGAGTAGGTGTGGACAAATGGTGGGGCCATACTGCCCACATAGAGGAGTCCTCATCTTTTTAATGGCACACACTTTTAATTTTCACACTTCAGTGTCTGCTAGACTTGTAGCAAATGTCTTTTCTAAATAGAACCATGAGNTGCCACCCAACACCTCTATTCACTTTCTATAAGAATGGAAAAAGAAAAGAAAGAGAAAAACCCTGATTTGTTTGTGAGACTCTTGGAACAAAGAACTCCCTGGCTGATAGTGCTGTACTGTATTTCTTGACTCCAACAGTTCAACCAAAAATATGGACAATGATACGGGAGAATTTCAAAGGAACATGGAATTCTCTTACTCAGAGGAAAATCCCTTTTGATCCTTCTAGGCTTTTCCTATGTATACGAGCGAGTACATGTGTTTCCCACAGACTTTGGGTCACTCTAGGTATTATTTTGTAGTATTTTGTTTTCCCCTTAAACCAATTTGATGGGAACATATTTTTGGTCATTATATATTCTGCTACAACAGATTTTTAGTGACTGCATAATTCATCATTTTAACATATCATCGTTTCTTAAAAAATGCCCTATTTAGATTTCCCCCCTATTTTTTCCCCTTATAAGCAATTAATATCATTTTATATCAAACTTGGCATATCCCTCATTATTTTTTTAGTTCTTAAGTTGTAATCATTGGCTTATACTCAAAGTGTAATCATTTTGAAAGGTTTTAATATCCATTGTCTTGCTGTTTAAAGAAAGTCTGTACCAATTTCACTCTTATCATCTGAGCATTCCAGTTCATCTTACTCTTGAACTTAGGTTCAATAAATAAATCATAATCTTATTTCTTCTATTTTTGTGTCTTTCAACCTACAAAGGGT
>NW_017731613.1:2183245-2186931 GCF_001890085.2 Hipposideros armiger | reverse complement strand
TATAGGTTAATTCAAATGTACTCAGAATGGACAGTAGATTTATAAATGTAAAGAAATAAAGTAAATTAGCTTTAAAAATTATTCATAAAGCAGGCATTTGAAGACGGCAATGATATCCAGTGAATGCTAAATTATGTATAATATAAAACACACTTAGTTCCAGAATAATAAAGATCCCCAACCACCATGTGTTCATTGGTGTTCTAGTATGGAATGTAGAAAAGCCGGCTCTTCCTGTTCAATAATATTGATTTGATTCATGTTTACCTGGATTCAAGTTTTAGCTCATATGGACTCCCAGAAAAATAATTATTATAACAAAATATCTTTTCTTCTAACTAATCAATGATAAATGAGCAAGTCCCCACAGGTGTGTTTTAATCTTCCCTGCCTAATTTTTAATACCTGAGTATGTTCAAGCCTAAACCTTGGTAAAGCTAAACTAAGTTCAGAAACCTTTTTAAATTGGTCAAATGACCTGTTTCTTTGTCAGCTCAATAAAAGTAAAGTCTCTATGTGGTCTATTAAATATCCATTTCTAGAATTCATAATTCAGATAGTACAACTGAAGATATTCACCTTTGCAATACGGGGCTCAAGTAACTTTCTAAGTCATTTCAAGTGTGATGCTATTATTTTAATCTTTGGAGAAATAGATCTGTAGGGGTTTGGGCAGTTACTGGCGTCTGTGTTATAATCATATCTTCTAGCTATTCTCTTCCATTTGACATTCTTCCAGAATGTCTATTCATGGATGACAAGGAAATCCCCTTAGGTTAGAATGGGAATAAGAAATCAAATATGTATCTTTAATTTCACTGCTTAAGTCTCCCTTTTTTCTACACCGGCTGAGGTAGGGAATAGAATGCCATTTCATTAAGTTGCTGTCTTTACACTTCACACTTCAGCAACATTGGTGTTGAAGGTATCTTAAGCAGGGATCTAAAACTCAGATGAAGATGCATTTTAAATATTCTAGACTCTAGCCGGAGTATATATAATTCTAATCTTTCCATTCATAGGACAACTTCCAGGGGCAGATTGACTTTGTTGACTGTAAATTTACATATCCTTCTCGACCTGATATACAAGTTCTAAATGGTCTCTCAGTGTCAGTTAGTCCAGGACAAACACTGGCATTTGTTGGAAGCAGCGGATGTGGCAAAAGCACCAGTATTCAGCTGTTGGAACGTTTCTATGACCCTGACCAAGGGAAAGTGGTAAGCAATGCAAATGCTTTAGAGAATTTTGCTTTCTGTAGAATATGTCCAACCCCTAAAAAGTAGCCGTCAAGATGATGCCTTGGCAGACTCACTCTAAATAAAGCTCTCGCCTTAGTCACTCACCCATATGGAAAGTGTCCAGTACCAGTCATCTGCTGGTTGACCTGACTCTACCTCTCAGTTTCTAATAGCATATTCTTCTCAGTTCCAGATGGCCTGCTGACCAGTTAGGCAAAGAAAACTGGGCACACTGCAAAGCTGGNTGGTCTCCAGAAACTTCTATATGTTCCTGGATGATGCCTTCATCTCTGACTTGTATCACATTCTGCCTTTTGCACCAGACCTAATCCATGTAGCAGCTGAAATGTCAGGAAAGTAGTTATTTCTGCTCTTTTATTCCTAAGACTCTTTTTCATTCTTCAGATTACAAATGAAGCCCTCAGTCACATCCGCACTGTTGCTGGAATTGGGAAGGAACGGCAGTTTATTGACGCATTTGAGAGAGAGCTGGAGAAGCCCTTCAAGACAGCCATTCAAAAAGCAAATGTTTATGGATTCTGCTTTGGTTTTTCTCAATGCATAGTATTTGTTGCTAATTCTGCTTCCTACAGATATGGAGGTTACTTAATCCCCAATGAGGGGCTCCATTTCAGCTATGTTTTCAGGTGAGGACTATTGGCCAAGGTCATAAAAGATAAACACTGGGAGGTCTATCAGTTAGCTTTTGCTACTTAACAAACCATTCCAAACTTGGTGTCTTAAACAGCTGAGATTTATTATTTCCCAAGATTCGGTGGATTGTCAGGGTGGTTTTTCTGGACTGGGTCAATTTAGTGAGGCTTCTGAGTGGGCTTCTGTCTCCATGGGGCCTCTCTCACAGGTGAGCTTGTTTTCTTCACATTATGGTCTCAAAATTCCAGACACAACAAATGAGAGCATATCCCAATGAGCACTTTTCGAGTGTCTGCTTGAATCACATTTTCTAATATCTCTTTGGCCAAAGAAAGTCATACAGCCAAGTCCAGATTCATAGAATAGAGAAATGGAATCCACCTTCTAATGAGAGGATCCTATCTGTGTTTCTCCTTTACTCTCACACTATCACACTCACAACACTTCTGACTCTTGATGAATGTCCTACAATTCAACTCCATTCTGATACCATCTGCCTGGAGTTAGGGTCAGATCCCACAGTTTAAGTGCTCAGTCCTACTAGACTGCCCAGATCCCTCAGGCACCCTCTTTCCCTGGAGGCAAAGTGGGGGATAAGACTGAAAGTTCCACCCCTCTAACATGGTTGCTTCCCCTAGCAATCAACCCCCATCATTAGGTTAAGTAGGGGCTTTCCAAAAGTCACTTCATTAACATAACAAAGACCTTGATCACTCTCCAGATTTAGGAAATTCCAGGAGTTTAGGAGCTCTGTGCACCAGGAACTGGGCAAAGACCACATATATGTTTCTTACTATAAATCACAATTCCACAGATAGCAAAGGGGGTGCATACGGAAGTAATGGATTAACCAATCTACCATGCTGGTTCTGCTGAGAAAATCTAGAGGCCTATTCAAGGTGGTTCACTATCTTATCTGAACTCTACTTCTTGCAAAGAACACGTTTCCAGGTGACTTCTCCTAGATCAGCNTTCATTACTAGAACTTTCAAACACTGTTGAGCAAGAGTAGTAATAGAGGGAGTAGAGGAGATTCTCTTAAGCAAAATTTTGTTAAGCATAAAGTATACTTGTCAGGTTACAAAAAAATGTATAACTCTTGTATAAACAAATGCTAGCTAGAAAAAATATTTATAACAAGGAGTAATATACCTAATAACTCTAATATGTGTAGTACTCCTAAACTTGATAAGAGAACAAAAATTAGCTAGTTAAAATGGTTAAAAAACAGGAATATAGACAGGCAGCCCCTTCCCCAAAAAAGGAAATGTAAGAGGAAAATTAACAAATGAAGCATTGTTCAACTTTATTAATAGAGCAATACTAATAAAACAATGAGATACCATTTTCTACCTATCAACTTAATGAAAACTATCATGAATAATAACTTCCTATATTTGCAAAGATAAGGAGAAACTAACACTCTCATACAATATTGGTCAAAGCATGAATTCTTTCAACAGTTTTTAGAGAGTAATCAGGTAGGTAAACCTTCTGACCAAAGTTCATATATGAGTAAATTCTTTCCTATTGTGTGATAATATGCATTCAAGGGTATTTTTTATATTAACCAAAAAATTAATAAAATCTCCTGGTGAAAACTACCTGAATATCTGCCAAAAGGAAAATGGTTGAACAACTTATGATACATCTATCTAAAGAATATTAGACAGCTGTTTTTGAAAGTGTTATGTGTAATGATCTGGAGGGATGGGTAAGTTACACTAAGTAAAAAAAAATCAAAGTACAAAGTAATATGTAGTGTATGATCGATCACTTTTTTGTAAAAAT
>NW_017731613.1:2164750-2176065 GCF_001890085.2 Hipposideros armiger | reverse complement strand
TTTTCCTCTCATTTCTGCCATTGCCTGAACTAATTAGAGGTTCACTTGCTGAACAATTGTCACCCTATGAGTTTCTGGCAATATTTTTTTAGATTAGATCCATTATTTCCTAGTTCCCATATCTTCCTCTTTCTTGATTTTCACGCTCATTATATTGGAGTGTATCTGCAAGTAGTTTTCTAGGAAATGGTTCGGAGGCATGGGTCTGAAAATGTTTTATTCTGCTTTACACTTGACTGATTGTTTACTATTAATATTTTGAAAAAGGCTTTTCCGATTTTCCTGAATAATATAATCTTCATTGCAATGAGAATTGATAATATTATGAAGAGAAATGCTGAGAGAAACTCAGAAGAGGCAGCTAAAGATTCCCTTGCATAAAGCGAAGCAAGGAAATAAGTAGATATTGGTAGAATCCAGGAAATTATGAAAATAAGGAGTAAGAGTTGATTTTCTGTAATATACAATCACTTGTCATTAATTTTAGGTATAGAGATTTTAATTTTTTGAAAGTATTAGGTGACTGATGAGCCCAGAAAGCACATTGCACTTGGGGTCTGATATATGCAAAGGAGAGGGTCCAGTTTCCAAAAATATCAGATCTCCTATGTCTATCATCCAGGTCAACTGTGAACTGCATGACGTACAGACACCTGAACCCTTCATGTTTGACTCTCCAACATTAACATGTATATTAAGTATATTTCGCTGAATGTGCTCAGTGAAAGTTCTGGTCAGAGGTAGAAAACAATGCCCATGAACAAATCAATGTGATTCTTTGCATTTCACAGACACAATACATTTTGTTATACCCTTGTAAAAACCGTCTACAAACATTTTTAAGTAGGAGAAAAACTTAACCTTTTATGCAATTTAAAAAAATCCTCTTTGCTTTTAAGGAAGCTACCAAATGCAGGCATTCAGCCATTTCAACATTTAATTGGACACCTATGATGTGCAGTATTGCACTGGGCCCCGTGGGAGGTTCTAAGGAGTGTGAAGCATGTCTTCTGTCTTCTAGGAGCTTACAATACTCACACCTTTGTATTTCAGTATTAAATTGTGCTTTGCAGGCTATAAGTACTATGGAAAATGAGCAGGGGAAGATGATAGAGGCTAGTTGTTGTTGAGGAATGCATGATCGTTTTTCTTATTCGCTGTTTTCATTGCCAAGAAATTGTCTAAAATGGAATATTTCACACTATTTAATATAATATTTTTCTGAGCTCATAGGGCCGAAAACTTTACAGTAGTATGCTAGACATACTGTACCTTTACTATTCTAGGGCTTTGAAGTGAACCAGCTCAAGTGGTAGATATTTGAGTTCCTGTACTTAACTGCCTAACTAAGCTGTGAGTTCCTAGAAAACAGAGATTGTGTTTTCTTTATGTAGTAGGCAAAAGACTGCCTACCATGGTGCCTTTCGACAGGTAATTCAATATGTTTGTTGGTTAATTAAGTGAATAAATGTACTTTCTTACTTGAGTCTATGATCTCAGTTATTCAGAGGGTAGTGTCAGTAAAATCAAGGAAACAGTTTTAATTCTGATGCTGTCCAATATCTTTACCTAGAAAAACCCATTTCAAAACCCGTTTCATAACTCACGGGGTCTAAAAATTAAGCAATTCTGCAAACTTGTAGAGGATGTGCTGCACCAAAGCATAAGGGAAAAAAAAATGTTTTAACTACTTACTGTCCTGAGGGCTTTTCTCATTTGTACCACCTGTAGAGCTAGAGTTTGGAAAACAAACAAACAAAACCACAGTCTGATCATAACTTGGACACCATTCCTGACAGTCACCACCTCCAGGGGTCAAAAGCAACATGATTTATTTCCAAGAGTCCTGGGATTGTTGTCTCTTAAGCAAAGCAAACATCCTGCATAACACTGATTATAGAATATGAGCTTTCCTTGCTGCTGGAATTCTAAAACTTAACACCTTGGTTGTCACCTCTATTGGCAGATGATAGATGGGCATGACAGCAAAAAGGTAAATGTCGAGTTTCTCCGCTCGAACATTGGAATTGTTTCCCAGGAACCAGTGTTGTTTGCCTGTAGCATAATGGACAATATCAAGTATGGGGACAACACCAAAGAAATTCCCATGGAAAAAGTCATAGAAGCTTCAAAGCAGGCTCAGCTGCATGATTTCGTCATGTCACTCCCAGAGGTGAGTACCAAGTCAGAGTGGTTCCCTATGCAAGATGGGGATGGGGGAGGTAGAATGACAAAAAAAATATTGGGCTGTCAGAAAAGTCATGACGCATTTTTGCAATGAAAAACAGAAAAAAATACGTCATGACTTTTCCGACAACCCAATATTATGATTTGGGCTCAAGGAGAAGGTAAAAGGCAACACAATTTATTTCCCAGTCAGTGCCTGGGGATTATCTCAGCCTTTTAAGCAAAATAAATGTTCTTCATAAACATACTCTTTAGTTTTGGAAAGTATTATATTATCCAATGCAAAGGATGCTATAGAATTTGTAAAAATAAAGCAGTAGTACATTGAACATCAGCTTAGCATAGTGAAAAAAATGCTGAGATTTCGAGCAGACCTCAGTTTGAACCCAAGCTCTGTCACTTACTAGCGGTGTAACTTTGGAACAATTACTTATCTTTTCTGAGATTCAGTCATTTGCAAAAACTAACATTAAAATGGAAGAATATACACAATAGCTACACAAAGAAAGCTGCTGCTGTTATCATTGTCATCATCACAATTTCATTACTTAGTAGCATATACCACAGTTAGTAGGGTAAGTTGCATCTGTCTCAGGGTATCTCACTTTTCCAGAGGCAAGTTGGAACTTAGCACAATGTCAACTCTGAATTTTTCCATCTACCAAGAGTCTCTCTTGGTGGTTAATTCCTCCAAAAAAATCAACACATGGAAACTGAATTTTAGGAGCCAAATACTACATTTAAACTTTTCCACTTCTTTCTTTGAAATACCACTGGGACATAGCTTTTCTTTATAAGTGATAATGTTAATAAATTCTGTGTTGTTTGTGCTGGCTTTTGTGTGTGTGTGTGTGTGTGTGTGTGTGTGTTTTTCCCCTTTGCTCTTTTCCCAAAGTCTCCTGAGTCTTAGGCTCTTGGTTTCATTCTAACTTGGGTAGCCTAATCCAGTAGCATGTGGACATTATTATTTGCTGTATCCTAAATGAAGCCAGGCTTGTGTGTCCCCTGGAAGATTCATTTATTCCACAAATCTTTGTTGAGCACCTGCTCATTTTGTGGGAGACACTGGCTTAGAGTTGGTTTATTGCCTCTTTCTCATACAGATTTTCCTATAACACCTTTCACTGAGCACTTTTTCTTCACAGGGACAAAGTAGGCTATTACGAGTCTCACTTGGCTTGGTTGAGCGTTTGTTAGGAGGCGAGACAGGCACAGGCAGACCACGTTGTGGAAGGGCAAGGGCTCAGAAACTAGATACACCTGGATTTAGATTTCGTCGTCACTGCTTTTTATTTGTTTGTCTTTATGCAATTTTCTTACCTGTCTATGCCTAACTTTTGTAATCTGTAAATAGGGAGAGGATGATTTCTGTGAATATTAAATGATAATCTGGCTAGAATAGTGAGCTCAATATCTGATACATAGGACATAGTCCGTGAATGTTAGCTATTTTTTAATGTAGTTACAACAGGCATCTAGCTAGGAATTTTCCTTCCTAATTTCATCTAAGATTCATATTAATATCTATTTTTTTCAGACTAGTTTGTATCTCAAAGAAATTTAAATAATTTGTCCATGCTCACAGAGCTAGTAAGCGGCAGAGTGGAGATTCAAACCCAGAGTGGAGATTCTGTGCTCTGAGATGGTGCCTCCTCAACCAGGGACTGGACTAGACCTCTCAAAAGGCCCTCCCATTCTAGAATTTTTCTGTCTTGGAAAGATCTTCCACACAAGAGTTTGGAAATCAGGAAGGATCTCATACCCGGGGAGAAATAGATCAGAAATACAAACCTAAAAGAAATGAAGGGAAGGAGATACAAAGCTTCCTTGTTTCCCAACAGAAAAGGTCATGAACTCCATATTTTTCTTATATTTCTAAGTGGATTTGACATCCTGTACAGAAAGACTCATTCACTATTCCCAGTTTCAAAATACAACAAATGGTTTAAATTCATAGAGGGGTCATGAATGTGGGCCCCAGGCAGCATAAGAGCTACTGGTTTTCAAACTTGCCATACTTTTTCCAGAAATATGAAACTAATGTTGGGACCCAGGGGTCTCAGCTCTCTCGGGGAGAGAAACAACGCATTGCCATTGCCCGGGCCATTGTGCGAGATCCCAAAATCCTGCTACTCGATGAAGCCACTTCTGCCTTAGACACAGAAAGTGAAAAGGTATGTATTGATTTCCTAAAGCCTTAGATCATTATAAATGACTCCTTTGCTATAGTATTTATCCTTGTAAACTGGCACTGTTGTCAATTTTCTGCTTCATTAACATTAGAAATTGCCACCACATTGTGGAGCCAAAAGACAATAATCTAGAGAAAGTGATTTAAAGTAGAATTGTTTGAAATAAAATATATATATATATATATATATTTTTTTTTTTAACTTTAAAATAAAAATTGTTTTTAAGATTCTCTAGGCTTAGTGACATTTGTTCAAGGGCAAATAATTAGCTTTCTTAAGTAGAGCAAAATAACCCAGGTCATCTGTTGGGCATTTCATATTTTATAATTCTAAAGTTATGTGTCAGAGCAGGTGGGCAACATACAACACAGAGTAAGAGGTGGTATCTGATGTGCAGTTTGCATGAAAGGAAATGCAACTGCGCAAAACACAATTATGATATTTATCATTTATTAACTCCTTAAAATCAGGATTCCATTTTGGAGAGTTAAAATGTCCTCAATGAAGAACAAGATCAGGAATGACCAATGACTGTTACCTTGCCTTATTTCCTTCGTTTCATTTTAGCAAACTGAACCATCAGGTATTTTAAAATTGCATAATGACCTCATAGTTTGGTTCGTTCTTGCTTCACTGAAATTTCTCAGCCTGTGGACTGCAATTCAAACCACTGATATATTGCATTCAGCAAATACTTATTTCTTTCATGTCAAGCTTTTGGGTTTAACTCCTGAGGACAGTAGTGTTACTCAGGTGGTATTAAACAGAACTCTTGCAGTGGTGGGCCAGGAAACAAGCATATGTCTTTTCATTAACTTCCCATCTTTCCTTTGCAGACGGTGCAGGTTGCCCTGGACAAAGCCAGAGAAGGTCGGACCTGCATTGTCATTGCCCATCGTCTGTCTACCATCCAAAACTCGAATATCATTGCAGTCGTGTCCCAGGGGCTAGTGATTGAAAAGGGAACCCATAAAGAATTGATGGCCCAGAAAGGAGCCTACTACAAACTAGTCACCACAGGAGCCCCCATCAGTTGATCTGACTCAAGAGCTTCACGAACAGATGATGCACCAATTACAGGAGTGCCTTGGGTTTTGTGTTTTCTTTTTAGGAGAAATGATGATATTTTACTTTTATACATGGTGTCACATATTGGGATCCAAGCTAATTTCTAATGATCTTCAAAATAATTTAGCTTTAAATGTCTGTATATAGAAAATGGAACAAACCTGATCCAGTGTGAATGAAAGCCAATGTTTAGCAGCTGCTCAGGCACCACTCAGTGCCTCCTCCATGGAAGGGCCAGTCCCCATTATTACATGGCAACTTGTGAGAATCTTAGAGTAGATGAGACTTCCAACTCATCAAGGGCAGAGGAGTTGTTCTTTTTTTCATTCTTGAACCTATAATTTGTCAGCCTGAAGACAATAAATGTGGGGACTGTCCATTCTTCCCATTAGGATAGAGCAGTGCCTTTCAATTGAAATATAATATGAGCCACTGATGCGAGCCATATATGTAATATAAAATTTTCTAGTTTCATTAAAGAGAGGAAAAGAAAAAGGTGAAATCAATGTTAATAATATATTTTATTTAACTCAATATTTCCAAAGTATTGTCACCACCACATGTGCTCAATATAAAAATTATTAATAGTTTAAATTACTTTATCATACTAAACGTTCAAACACTGATGTGCATTTATACTTACTGCATACCTTAATGCAGACTAGCCACATGTTAAGTTCTCAGTAGCAAAATGTGACTAGAGGCTACTCAATCAGACAGACAGGGTTAAAATATCCTGGTTCATGGATTTCCTGGCCTGAGCCTCAGTTGTTCCTTTATGATTCGAATCTTATAAAAACATGAGCCCAGCTTCTCCCTTGAAATGTGTCCTTATACTGTACTCAGAAACTTTGGGAAACTTATTTAGGCAAAGATCATGTGCTCATTTGGACTAGCAAGAGACCTTGGTAGAATCAGACATCATGAGGTCAGAAGTTACAAACAGAATCATATTGGCCCTTATTAGAGTGGCTAAAAGTCTTTACACGATTCCTCCTATTTGATTCACCTGGTTGAGTTAAGTGGCCAGAAGGGAAAGAACTAAGATTGTTTAGTGTGACACAGTGTAACTTTAAAAACTGTCATATTATCTAATTCCCCTGAGGTCCTCTTTCTCAAGTAAGTTTAGTTCCAATTAATTTATAAGAATCATTTATGATTTTTTTCTATACACAGTTCTTATGAATTATTGGAACAGCACATTTTCTAACTTATTTTGAGAAGAGAACTTTAGTCATTTGGTGCATCTCATAAACCAGAAATGCTGCTACTTTTTGAGAAAAAAATAGAAGAGTTGGCCTCTGGATTCTTTTGTCTAGAAGCTCTTTTTCATATAGTTATTCTATGTCTACTCTACATATGCTTTTAGAAAATTATTTCAATGAAAAGACACTTTGAATTTAGTGGTGCTTTTATACATATAATTTTTAGCAATTATATGCTCATTTAAAAATGTAGATCCTGGAATATTTTGATACTGTGTCCTGAAAGAGAAAAATAAATAGGGATCAAAATCAGGTATAGTTTGCCACATATTTATTCATGAATTAAATGTAACTTTCCTATCCTAAGAAAATATCAGAATATTCTCATCAGGTTGGTGTAGGATTCCACCTCATATTTCCAACTAAGTGTTGGATTTATCAATATTTCTCATGCATTTAGAATCTCTCTATAATCAGGTCACATAAGGAGGTTAGTAGAGATTAAAAACTTGCAAATTAGGTTGCTGTTTCCAAACACATTTTGAAATAAATTTACATATGGATATGTGCCATTATAAAATAAGCATTGTGTTTATTCATATTTACTTTACATTTTCAGATCAAGTGAATAATCTCACCTACCTATAAGAGATGGCAGATAAAAGTAACTTAAACTTTGAAACCCAATTCCAATTTCTTTCACACTGTGTTCAATTAAAAGCCCAATTAATTTAAATGGATGGACTGTAAATAAAGCAGTGTACACGATTATCATCTAATTGGCACTGGCCAACATTATAATGTTCTCATTAGTGAGTTGTATGGTATCGTCAGGCTCATAATGAGTAATCAGGGTACACATGATTGGCATGTAGCTGTCTGGATGCAATTACTCAATGCAATAAATCAGCACTAGGACAAAATTTGCAGTAGATAAAGGAAGAAGAGAACACATAGCCAGCTGGTGAATTGGCAGTTCCCGCCTATTTATTATTCAGGTACAGCTCCTACTCCCAGATACAAAGAGATAAATGTGAGGACAACAGAATAGCTGGAGACAGAAAGAGAAATGTTCACCCAAGGTGACCCAGAATAAGTGCCTACAATTATTAAGAATGATTATAGAAAAGAGAAAATAATGCTATTTACTGGTTAAGAGTATATATTTTTGATATATCAAGTATGGAATCAAAGTAAGACATAAACAATGTTTTCATAAAATTCCTTAGAAGTTGAAAATTCAATTAATCATTTAAATATACCTCAAGATAATATTCACGAAGCATTTTATAATTTAGAAAGCATTTTGCCTTCATAAGCTTTGTAAGTTATTGTGAAACCATCTAGCAGGCTGCAGAGAAGAAATGCAGCCGTAAGTTGCATTCATTGTTACATATATATGAGAAGTCCCTATGGCAGGTGTCATAGGTTTTTCTCACCAGACAGTCAGTCCTATACCCTTTTCCCTTGCTTGCCTCTATTACAGAAGCTGGAAAATAATTACCTTCCCAGACTCTCTTGCAGCTAGGAAAGGCCATGTGACACTGTTCCAGTCAATGAAATATAGAGCACAAGTCTCTATGAAGGCTGTCTCTTCTGGAATAAGCCTATGTTAAGCAGAGCCTGTTTTTCTTCCCCATTTCTTCTTTCCTGGAAGCACAGTAGCCATGCTGTGGTCTTTTGGACATGACCACGAGTGGCGGAACATGAAGAAAGACTGAGCCTGATTTCTTGACATCCTTAAAAAGTTGCTCTAGCCTGGATTGCCTACCACCAGCCATCCTATTACACAAGAAAAAGATACCTCTCACTTGTTTAAGTCCTGAAGCCATTTTTTATAGTTGTAGTTGTTGTTAATTATGGATTAACATAATCTTAATAGATACAATTAGATTTGTATTGATGAAAATACTGAAATATCAGTATGAAGAAAATAATGCCATGTTGAATTATTGATGTGTGTTTAAATGACCTTAAAATATGACCTTTATATCTAGAGTATTCAAAAATGATTGATTGAAAGAAGGAATTAATCCTAGTCTTTTTTCAAATGTCACTGCTGTGAAAAGGAGATATCACTGGGTGCAAATCCTCCCAGCTTATTTAGTGGTTTTCCAGGAATAGTCCATGTACCCTGCTTTATTATGCTTTACGTGAGTGAGGCTTTTACTTAGGGACTTGGCGTTTTGTAATTATGCTTTCTCGCCTTCTCACATGATAAAATTGGTGTTAGACTGGGAATAATCTGGATTCCATCGGCAGGATATAGCCAAAGTTGAAAAGAAAGTGATTCAAGAAGATAAATTTGAAGCAGAGTAGGTTAGAAGAGATGGGGAATAATATTACGGGCTAACTTGGAGCTGGATAGAGTCTCAGTTCAATCCTTCCAAGCCCACAGGCCAGAGATAGCCCTGGCATCACAGCTACAGCAGGTGAGCCTGGAACCCCTGGGGACCTCCCAGGGAAAGGCCTCTATTGAACTCATCCTTGCATATCCAGCACCTAAAAGAATATAATAAGTGTTTGTCAGGTAGGTGGGTAGGGGGATTAGAGAGAAAAGAAAACCATGGACAGAAGGGGCCCTGTGTGAGCCTCTAAGAAGGTTGTAGAAGCTATTTGAAACTGGATCTCTAATTTTCATTTAGCACGCTCATCCTCAAAAATCTTGGCATCATTTGGTATTAGAATTGTGTTGCATTCAAGAAGCACGTTACAACAGCCATAAAGAATTGAAAAACAAATTTTATCTTTATGTCTTGGAGAGATCCATAATTAGTCCACAACAAACTTACTAAAATGCTATTTCAATTTCAAACTTCTAGTCACTTTCCTCACACAGTACATCTGGTTAAGCATCTCCAACACTCCTCCCACAAAGCAAACTTCTCCTTCTCTTCTTCTCACTCAGCCTGTTATTATCTCTTCCAGCAAGAAGAAGAAATGGAGCTGATAATTTAACTATAAGATCTCTTTTGTAAGAGAGGTGAGCAGAAACTCTGTGAATATTCTCATGTTAATAATTTTGCCCTATAACAGTAGTTATATTATTTCACATCTCCATGCATCTCTTTTCATAGCTATAAAATTCAGATTCTAATTAGAATAGAATGTTTTAAAGACTGAAATGCATTGTATAAATCTAAAATTGTTTATTAAAGAAGCAAATTACAAAATGGAGTACTCTTTAGGATTTACAGACTGTTCATGGCATGTAAGTAAAATTTAATATGGTCTGGCTCTTCTTCCAATTTCGTTGAATGAGATCCTCGGAGTTGTAGAATGTCAGAGCTGAAATGAACCTTCCATTCTAACCCCACCTTAAGCCCTTGATTTGAGAAATTAGCCCACTCAGCCCACCAATGTTAAGTGGCCTCCCAGCATCACAATGGTTAGATGCAGAATCAGATTAGAATGTAGGTCTGATGACTCCAGTCCGGGTCTTGCTACCAAACTCTCTAGTCTTTTGTACTTCTATCTGTCTTTGAATTTTTTAGCACCCTATAGGACTCACAGAGGGATGTGTGGCTCCACCTTTTTATTGGCCAGCATGAGCAGGGTATCAACGTTCAAATGCTAAAAGAATAAGATGCACAATAAAGTCTCATAAACCCAGAGACATTTATTTTTCTTTTGTGAAGTCAATGGACTCTTCATATGGAAAGATAACAAAGCCTCTACCATTTCTTTCATTAAAAAAAAATTGTTAAAAGGCAGAGTTTGGAATGATTCTGTTAGCAAAAGAAATTTCGGAGGGTCAGATGCTTTTTAATGTAGAATTATTCAGCTTGAGGGCAAGGGTGGCGTCTGTGAAAGGCAGTGATGGGTGAAAGCAATGTCTGCCTTTAAATAACTCCTTCCATTAATGGCAGGATGTGTGAGCAAGAATGACAACATGGCCAATACTGTTCATGAGCCACAGACTGAATCCAGGAAAAAGTCATTTTTTAGACAGAAGTTAGAGTGTGATTGGCCCAATTGACGTGCAAGGGTGGATGAGAGCCAGAGGAGGGAGGAAGCTCATCCTCTTAGCTCTGGGTTTTTGTTCCAGACACACATATGGCCTGCTCCTTCTGCAGAGTGCGCAGACCATCCCAGGCAGTGGCTTCTGCTCTCACTTGGGCCAGCGCTGGAAATGGGCAGAGGTAACTGCTCAAGTGAATGCCGCTCCTGGCTGTCCCTGGTCTGTGCACCGAGCCCACCGGGCAGGACCATGGCTGCTGCCCTGCTCCTCACCTTCCCCTATCCCGGCAGAAAATTTAGACAGTGTTCCTTGGGGAAATAGCGTGGGTTTTGAACTAAAGACACCTTCTTTTCAGAAATGGCAAAATGTTAGAAGAAAAGATGCTAAGAAATTTAAAAATTCACAACAGAAAATAACTCATCAGCTTTCCACAATCCTTGGTAACCTCAGTCTTTGAATATTTTCCCACCTTGAGAACAATCACTTCTGTGCTGCCAAAGGAAATGAGATGTGATTTCTTCTCAGTCATTACTGTGATCTCCATCAGAGAACAGAAAGGACAGTAATTAGTGCTCCACATCAAACCAGCCTCAAATTGGACAGAAACTACATTTGTCCTGCACAGAGCTAAAATGAAGCGCTTCTAATGCTTAGAATTTTCCCACAAGTTGCTGCCATTTGGCAGAGGTTTCTGGAGTTGTT
>NW_017731613.1:2154816-2162175 GCF_001890085.2 Hipposideros armiger | reverse complement strand
TGGTACAGGTGACAATATTAGAAAAGTACTTTTTTTGCTGGGGGCGGGGGGTAGAGCACTGTGGGACTTAGTCTGTGTTATCCAATTCAGTAGCCGCTACACACTCATGACTATTTAAATTTCAACAATTAAAAGTCAATAAAACCTTAAAATGGAATTCTTCAGTTGCATTTGCTGCATTTCAAGAGCTCATTAGCCACATGTGGGTACTGACTACCATTTTGGACAGCACAGACCTAGAATATTTCCATCATTGTAAAAAAAAAACAGTTAAAAGGTGCTGGAATACATAGTTTTGATAGACTTAAGAAATGAATCACATTTTAAAACCAAGGTTTTTTTTACTTTCTCTTATACCAAAGTTTTTTGCATGTGTACCTACCAATTTGATCTTGAATTTATTTACAGATTTTAAATAAATGTAAGGCATTTAGAGCTATATAACTTTGAGTTTCAAGGGCATCTTATAATAACTTTTTAATTTCCCTTCTGCTATACTGAAATAGATCTAGAGAAGGCACCAATTTAACCTTGTTAAGGCAGATGTCCAATCAATATGTTGTCAAAGGAAAGGGACTCAGCACTCTTTTTGATAGCTGGCTTCAGCAATAATAAAGTCCTTTGCATTTCTTTTCAAATACATCCTTCATTGGACAGCTTCCCAAGTCATTTGTCTAGACTTTCACCCTGAAAACTCATGATATTGACACTTTTCTCCTGAATATGTAGATGTGTAGGCATTTTGAATATATGGATATAATAACAGCATGTCAAATGAGCTCAATTCCACTTACTCTTGGCAAATAAATTAGATGCAGGAGAGTCTTTTCCATTATTATTAAAGGCAGACATTTTCTCCAAGGCTGTGAGAAGCTGTTTCTCTTGCTGCCTAAGCAGTTTCAACTGCAAAAGCCATTTGCCACCATATAGATCCCTCCGGGAGATTTCAACTAGAGTAAAAAGGGAAATCCCATCACATGGGGACTCCGGGGCTTTATGGCAGATAGGGGTAGATTTGTTGGGCATTAATTATGGAAAACAAGCCTACAGCTTGTCCTAGTCCCCTTCCGAGGATTGTGTATCACCCAGCAGACAGCATTCACTGTGCAGTGACTGAAAAGAGCTCTCTGGGAACCGAGAAGGGAATGACGGTGGAGACAAGCACTGTGGCAGGATCTCTGGGCTATTAATGCCAGTTTCCTCAGGCCAAGGTAAGAGCAGGCTGAGATTGTACTGGGATGGAAGATTCTTCAAGATGAACGTTACTAATCTCAAACGAAACTTTGCCAAAGAGCTCTTAGATAGGAATGAGATCTCTGACAACTGCAGAAGAACATGTGATGAGGCAAATGCATCATAAAGTGTGAAAGGATTGAAGTGACCTTCTAAGGACAACTGGGAGCCTTGGACCAATGAACAAAAGTCGCACATTAACAATGATTCTTCTCTCTTTCACTCCAAATGTTACATCAACACGAGACAAATGTCATTCTTAAGATAATCTTTCTTCATACCTCAGCTTTTTGCTGAGGAATTACCCAATCACTAAAATCAAGTTCAATTACCTTTTAAAAAGAAAGCTATTAAATGTGTTTTGTAAAAGCAACAGCATATACTCTATAAATACACTTAGAAATGGACCAATAATTCGTTTGATTTTTAGAGGTTTTGTCACCCTCAGTTAATATGTTATCAAATAGCATTTGCTTGCATTGTTATGTTTTCATAAATATTTATGGGTTATTTAATATGTCATCTAAAAGAAATCATGTATTGATATTCTTGAAAAGAGTTACTTGAAACATTGTGGTAGATCAGAGGTCAATAGGAAATGCAGCAAAATCTGACTCAAATGTACTTGATTGATATGACAAAGTAATCAACTTAAAGTCCAGAATTACTAGGTCAATGAGAAGAAAAACCTTACTGAGAAATTCTTAGTATAATATTAACATTCTATCATAATAATTTTCTAAAGTAAAGATGTAGATTTTATTCACAGTTCAGTATCATAGAAATTAACCCAGCTAACAGATATAAGCATTTAATAGTTTTCCTGGGCTGGAGCATGACCTTGAGGAAGTCACTTGATTTCCCTAGTTTTAAAAAATTGGCTCTTAAAGATGAAGTATAAAGATGTCATAGTGAGGAGATAAGCATTTTGGGGTAAGTTATGTTCTAAGCAGAGTATATTCAACAGCATTTATTACGATATTGGAAAGCACTACCGTACAACAGAGAACAGGAGTTAAGCAAAGATTCAAGTCCAGACAGTAGCCTGGCCTGTTTCTTTTTCTCTGGAAAGTATCCATATCTAGAATCACTATCGGCCCCCTCAAGACCCTCATGTATGGTGTATGCCAAACAGGATGTAGCGTTTTAACATTATTTTTGGAAAAATAACTGATTTACATAGCAATTGTCATAGAACCTCCATAAAATTTTATGGATCTTTACTTCTTGAAAGTGAAAAAATAAAACATAGTGTAATGGAAACACGTGTTTGAATGTTTGGGTTTTAAATCCTGTCTGCCAGCGGTGTAACAAAAGCGAGTCCTTTTACCTGCAGAAGCCTCCATTTCCTTATCTGAAAACTGAAGAATTTGGATTTGACTGCCACTGAAATACCCACAGCCACCCAAGCAGCTGAAGACAAAGATATGAGATGCTGGGACTCCTTGTTGGGGTGCTGCCGGCTGTGATAAATGGATAGTGCCAGTTCATATGGGGGACAGTCAGCAACAGTCAATTGTGTCCAAGTGAGAATGCAGGTCCTCTATTGCCATATCATCTGATTGTTCAAGAAAATACAGAAATTCTGATTTTTATGTCAAATATGATGATTTTTACATGTTGGGAACTAACTTAAAACAGAAAAAATAAAAAAAGACTACTCTAAACACCAAGCTACAATCATGTGCGGGTGGGAATGTGACCTGTGTCCGCCACCCTGGGCCCTCTGATTGGAAGCCTCTAGGCTCTCCCTGCTGTGTGCTTCTGCTGGAAGGGTCATCCCGGGGCCACAGAGCACCAACTCCGCACAACTCTAATCAATCTTCTTTTCGTGTGGTTTCATTAGCATATGGATACAGTAGGGAATTAGAGCCACCACAGATAGTGGAATGGACGCACTTTTACAGAAAGACAGCACATAAAATAAATGCTCTGCGTGCGTGGGGATTTTGATGAAATGGTAGAGCTGCAGTGTGGTCAATGAGGCCACAATGCACAGCAGCCGGAAGCTCAGCTTGTAGCCGTTCTCCCCCCGACAACTCCTGAGAAACATCTCCGAGTTGATTGCAAAGCCCAGGCCAAAGAGGACCCCAAGGTTTCTCACTAGTCCAGCAAAAGGCGTGGTGTCAATGTGGATCCAGTCGGGGTTGGCACACCACTTCTTGGCTATGGGCACCGACCACAGCAGGTCAATATCAAGCAGCCTGAGAAGCAGGTAAAAGCCGAGTGCAAACAAGAAGAGGAAGAGGTTGGTCTTTAGGTATGTGCTCAGGCTGGCCGTCTGGATGCCTGGGGTGTGTTCAAAGGCCTCTGCCACAAGCATACCTGGGGATTAGAAAGAGACACCAAAAGTGACTATGTAACCCTGAGCCCCGACCCCCCAAAATCAGTTCTCTCTGCATTAAAAAGTGTAGCTATAGTTTTCATGATGAAGGGTTTTCAACCCCTAGATTCTATCCATTTTTCAAAGCTTTTTTTTTTTGTTATTTATTTATTTTTTAAGGAAGCAACTAAAACACACCCTTGCCTCATGGCCTTTTTGCCACTTGTATTATGACAGGGGGATCTTTCAGGAATCCATGGCACGGAGTGACAACCCTTTTTATAGGCAGAGCACTGATTTAGGTGCTTGCAATTAGTATGTCAATTGCATAGCCAATTAATTTAGAGAGCCTTTGTAAAGCATGTGAGGCTGAATGGCGAAACTCAATCATGGTGAATGTCGCTTCAGGAATACAAAGCAGCTGCTACATGAATTCCATAGTCATGTAATAATCACATCAGGTGTTTTTGGAGAGCCTGGCATGGCGTGCAGGTTGGAGTGCCATTATTAAGCCTCCCAAACCAAGACACAAGCAGGCTGTCTGAAGTGGCGGTTTGGGAGTTGGACTTAGTTCTAGTCACACTTCAGAGAAGCCCATCTCACTAAGAGGTTAACGTTTCTGCCATTTAAGTGAGACTGCGCCATTGTGTACACGGGGGATTTGAGAGGTATGTTGAACCACTTAAGCTCCCAGGGTAGCATTAAGTATCAGTGGCTTGGCAGAATTACCTGAAAATGGAGAGCTGATTACCAGGGAGAATCTGACAACATAAAACAAAGCTTTCAAATGACACTAAAGCTTTTAAATGACACAACCAAAGGTAAGTGATCATATTTACCACCAATTACTCCAAGAATAACTTGATGAGGAAAATGTGTTGCTATGAATACTCTGGAGATGCAGACACTGATTTGAATCAACCAAAAAAGACTCCAAAGAAATGACCAGGTCAGTCTACGATGGAAGAATAGATACAAGCGTAAAAAGCAAAGAAATTGTATCACTCATAAAATTGGGGGGGGGTGACCCCAGATGACCTTTCTCCGAGGGATTGTCTAGCTGTGACATAAAATCATGATTCTCGAGTCTTGTTTCTAAAATGTTTCCATGTGCTCCATAGGATGTGAAAAGCTTTAACAGAGGCTTCTACATTTATCAATGCATTAAACTTACCAGTGCTATATGCTGAGATTTTAATAAATGCTACAAAAGAAACCCAATTTGATATCCTAATAATTACTTTAATAGAATAGGAAAAAATTCAAGTTTGGGGGAATTACTAATATCCAGAATGATCAAGAATGAAATGTATCTATTTTTACTCCTTGTTACACGTGCTTCCTCTTTACTCTCCTCTCTCAACCTTTCTTTGCTTGAGGAAACTCACTGGAGAGGAAGCTGCCACTCTGATGAAAAGTACGTGAGCATTTTATCAAGGACAACTTTTCACTGTGCTTAATTTCAGACTCTCAAAAGAGTCCTGATTCCTTGGTTCTTAAGGTATAGGAAACAAGGAGCAAAGAAATTGACCTATAGGTTATATACTTGAGATTAGAAACAGCAATGTACAAAAACTTATAAAATATTAAAATCTAAGCAATGCCTGTTATTTTAAACTAACGATATTGAATTTTAAGATTCCTTGGGGGTTCTGAGTGGTTTGTTCCTGATAATCAGACCAAACTTTGGTTATTGAACAACTAAGAAATAGAGAGAAATGAGACTTCCAAAGAGGAAGTAAGCAGAGGTTTCCACATGGAAGAAGAATAAACAAGGATTTGGTAGTATTAAGGTAAGAAGTAGGTACTAAACACATTTTGATGGATGAAGAAATGTTGAAGTTATAAGAATCAAAAAAGAATTATGAGAATTTTTTTTTTTAAAGAAACAACTATTTTTCCAGGTTTGGAAACTGGAAGAAGAAATGAGCTATAGAGAAAAGGTAAGGCTTATATTTAGATTCCTACTTTGAAAAATTGTCTGTAGATAGAAAATGTTAATTCCTTTAAATTACAACAACTTTTTACTGTTGTTGTTTTGGATAATGAATAAATAAGTCATACAGGTCATAGTCTGTCTTATTAGAATAAACTTTAAATATGCCCAAATTCATTTGCTTATTTGTTTTTTATATTATCTAATACTACTCTCAAAAGTGGAATATATGAAGGATGTTGAAAATTTTTCATTTTAAATGAACTTTATATAATGGTATATGTTATAGTATTTTTTAAGCAAATAACTGAAAATCTTATCTCAGGTAGTTTATGAGTAAAGTGGTGCTCAGTATTGTTTTAATGATAGTTAAAGTATTACAGGGGAGAAGGAAATAGCCCAATTCTTACAAAAATTTTGAGTAATCTTAAAGTTCTAGGTATTTCTGAACATTACAAATCTACAAACGTTAAATCTACTAACATTTAAATTAAGTTTGCCTCTAGAATGCTTTTAATTAAAAAGGTTGCAAAGTTTTTAAAGCTAGACTATGTTATTTATGTAAAAAACATTGGCTAGTCAAAGAAAGAAGCATAATTATCCTAATTTAATTGATGCATTCAAGGGTAATGATGATTCTTAAAGTTTCTAATTAATCTTAAAGCAAGGGAATGCACTGCAAAATTATTTCCTTACATATAGATAACTTATTTATAAGCTACCAAAATGATTATTGTATTATGGAAGCCCAAAGGCAATTTTAGCAAATCATTAATCAGTTAAACATTTCCAACCCTATAATGTGGCAATAACTGTGAGTTAATTAGGACATTATCTTAAAGCAAAATATTTATTTTCTATTTATTTTGTTATTTTGGTTATGATGGAATAGACTAAGCGCATTTCAAGAACTAAAAATATACTAAAATGAATTTTTAAAAGGACTTTTCTGTATTCAAAGCTGTTATGTTCCAGTGCTGCAGGAACTGGAGCAAAGCTGACCTGTGCAGAGTGGTAGATGGCTTATCCATCCCACTGACAGTGTGGCTCAGGGCAGCGGTTACCATGACATACCAGACACACGATGAGCCCATTGCATGGCCAGATGGACTTCCTGAAAAAACAAACCGTCGATCCATTCAGTGGTGAACAGAATATCAACATCAGAAATGGACAGTAGAATAGCATATTAGCCATAAAAATTACAAATAACTCAGAAATAAACCACAGGTCACAGGCTCTATGTAATGACTAGACATAGGTAGAAATAAAGAAAACTTGAGTTAAATTGAGCCTCAAGACACTACATTTTTTCCCCCCAGAGTTTTCAAGTTCATCAAATTCCAGAAATTAAAATGTTCAAGGCTAATTAAGAACTCAGGGTGTTGTACCAACATCTGCCAATATCTCTCTACTCATTCTTTATATCTAATTGTTTCTAATTGATGAGAAAATTAAAGTACTTGTATCGGATCTTGAATCAGTTTATTTTCCTTGAGCTGAAATGTCAAAGATCTAAAGGATATTATTGCTATGTCTGCTTTACCAGTTGACTGCTACACACTGGTAGCTACCCCTATGCCTGTCTTGTGGGCAGCCGTTCCAGTGAGAGTCTTTATTATGAAATGCCTGAGTAGAAGCTGTGAAGGGGACATCAATCCTACCAGAAGAAGCCTGCAGACAGGCAGCCTTTCTACTCCCAGAATGTCTTTCCCAGGCAGCTTGATTTTTTTTTTTAAATCACTTTACTTTGATATTCTCCCTGAGTCTTTACCAAGTGGTGATTTATTCAGGTCAAACACCAGCCTCTTTTTGAAAGACACTAAGTTAAACAAAACAAAGACAAATCTATTTCTTTCAAATCTAT
>NW_017731613.1:2146702-2151385 GCF_001890085.2 Hipposideros armiger | reverse complement strand
TCTAAACGCAAATGTATTTTTCTACAGAGATAATCTAGGAGTCCTGCCCCATCATTTAACAGCACCATAGTTATGGGGGATCCAGGGTCTATCGGTACCTTCCCAGCCTCCGTTGCCTCACGTGCAGGAAATGTTTTGACTAACCATTAAAATCTTCGAGGATGCTTTAAAAAAATGTCATGCATTTGTTCTACCCTAGACAAATTAAATTTCTTGTGTTGAAACTCAGGCATTGGTATTTTAAAATACTTTCCATGTGATTCCAACGTGCAGTCAGGGCTGAGAATCATTGTGATAAAGAAATTCATACATGACCTATTTTTCTTTCAGCCTTAAGCCCCGCCCCTCTCCCTGCCCAAAGTCAACCTGAAAAAAGCTTCAATAACATTTAATATGTCAGTTATTGGGTATAACTAGATTTCCCTGTTAAATTTCATTTTTGCACTGATTTATCTTGTCAAGACTTCAGAAAATCTATCTCTAGAATTAGAGAAAAGCCTAATCTAATGAGAAATTATACAGCTGGTAACAGTTTGCGTACAAACTTGGGATTGTGGTCCAGAAGAGGTGAAGCGATGGTGACAATCGAAATACACTCCTCTTAAAGCCAGGCCTGTGATGGCAACTTCCCTTACTGGATTTTCTGTGATGCTCACCTGCAGGGAGCTTAAAATACAGCCTGGATTCTGTGGATGAGTCACAAAGTGAGATTGCAAGCAGCACCATGGTATTTTTTTAGAAAGTGACTTTAAATGGCTGCCAGGAGATGAATATGAATCTCTCTGTGGTGAGAGCCTTACCAGTCTCCTTTATCATTCTTATCATTTCAGTAGGAGAATAACCAGAAAGCAGTCAGCCAGCACTGGACTTCCCGGTGTTTTACTCTTCCCCCAGGCAGCCCATGAACTATACCCACTCTCGGTTCTCCCACTAGTGTGCTCATCTGATCCAAATGGTGTACGAATTGGGGTAAAATTAATTGTGCTGAAAACTCAGGTGTGCATTAGGATGTCTTGCATTTATGCTCCTCCAATTATTTAAAATACTTTATCTTATTATTCTTTAAAAATGCTCTATCTTATGATCTAATTAATTAGAATGCATATTTGGCTTTTTCTGCTTGGTCCTGAGTTGGAAGCAGGGGCAGAAAATAAGGAAACTGACAGTCATTGACCAATTCTGACAATGCAGGGCAGGTTGCCTCAGAGGCTCTGGATCAGAGTTCTATTGTCATATTTGGCCTGGTCATTGTCCATTTGTATATTCAACCTCTCACAAGACAAACTAAATAATCGTATGTCAGAAGTAGTTTAACAATATGGATGGAACTAGAGAACATTATGCTAAGTGAAATAAGTCAGTCAGAGAAAGACAAATACCATATNAAACACCAGCCTCTTTTTGAAAGACACTAAGTTAAACAAAACAAAGACAAATCTATTTCTTTCAAATCTATTTCTTATGCAGGAATTTTCAGAGACTTTTATATGCTCAAGTGAGTTACACATCTCCAAGGAGTGAATATAGGATGTAATAGATCTTTCTTCTTCTTCTTTTTTATTCCCCAGCAAATGTCTCATAAGATAGAACACATGTGGGAAGTGCTGGGATTTTTTTTTTTAAAGTAACATTTGAATTGTCTCAAAAGTTATCTGTCCATTCACTGACCCACCCATTCATTCATCCATCTATCCATTCATCCATCCCACACTGATTTCCCAAAGACAAAATACATGGCATCCCTGGCCTGATGGGACACACAGTCTACTGGGGGAGCCAGATATATAAATAATTAATTATAGTACAGTGTGATACGTAATATAACAGATGGGTGATACTTTTATGAGAGCGATATAGAAAAATATTCAGACAACTCACTAGGAACTTACACATTCACTATATTCAGGGCTAATTTCAAAGGATGGAAAATGGCAAAGATTTATGTAACAAACTATGGTGAGGTATAACACATTTTAATAAATTAAAACAACATCAGTAATTTCCTGTATGTACATATTTCAAAATACTTTTTTGTAGTCTTAAACTCAACTTCTATAGTAAAGATTTTACACTCATACAGAATCTTACTTATAGTAAAAAGGGAAGTGGCCCAAGAAGCCTACTTACATACTTACACACAAGAAAAAAGAAATTAAAAAAGAAATCATTCTAAGATTGGAGATATCTTTACTGACAATAGTAATACTGGGAAGTCCTTACCTTTCTTACAGAAAATTTGTCTGTTCTTTCCTCACTCATGAGATTTTCAGAAGACCTATAATAACTTGAAAGTCACTCAACAGGAAATAAATATACATTTCTAGGATTTTAATATAGTTCTTTGGCAATTTGTTTTAGCTAACTGTTTTGTGTTAGATTTAGTACCAAACCATTACATTGTTCCAAAAAATACATGGCAAATATAAAATTAGTTTAGTATTCTCCTAACTTACCCTTTTACAGATAACACAACGAAATTTGATTGTTCATAAAACTTCTTTTCCATTAGCAATTTTGATGCTTATAAACTTTTAGCATCCTCACTCATTACATTTTCTTTGACACACTCTATGATATCATACAGTTATTAGACGATCATCATACATAATGACTCCCTGTTGGAAGAGCTTTAGTAACTTGATTGCTTACCTGGACCTGTTTCGCATGTAGTGGGAAACTGTTCAAGGCATGGACTTGAGTGATTTAGGTAAATCTGAGTTTCTTGGACCCACCAGTAAGGCCGATGACCAAATAATATCCTGTATTTAAATAAATATAAATATGCATATATTTAAATACACAGCTATTTCTTAATTGGAGACTAGTTACTTTCACCTATAAAAATGATTCAAGCAGGGGTTTGATGGAGAGAGCTCATGATTAAGAAACTTTGAAAGAACTTGGGTTCTGGTCTGTCTCTCATTATAGAGGATGACACAGTCATTTGGGGTTTGGGCATCCTAGCTCTCAGTAAAAACAGGGACTTTTTTCCTTGTAGGGGAAGTCCTGTGGATGCCTTGGTACTTAGACTGGGAATATCAAAGTGGTCCCTGGAATCATCAGCCTTTTCATTATGGTGCTGCTCATTTAACTAACTTCTTGTCTAATCACAGCATATGTGTTAACAGGGTTTTGGAACGTACTTGTACATTAGTATACATTTGTATATAAATGTACATTTGTATGTAAGCATACATTTCTATGGTTTTTGTAAGTTCTATTTATGAATTGGTGTTTCAAGTGAACTCGTATGTTTGAAAGATTTTCCAAGTAAAACTACCTGCATCTAAAATGTGATTATTAAGCCAAAGCTACAAATTTAAGAATAAGCTTTAGGAAAAATGAAACAAAACAGAAGTCTTACCATTTAAAAATAAGATTGAACCAATCCCCAACGACTGCTACCCATATCATCTTGGTTCCAACTGTCTGATTAAGTTGAAACCAAAGTGGAAAATAAATAGAAAAGATATTCCGGGGGTCTCCAACATTAGACATAAAATTTAGAAAATTGTAGTAAGCTCGGTAGTCCTTCTGCAAATGCTGAATAATGAGCACTCCATTCCTATGCAGGAAATCCATCTTGGAAGAGAGGCAATTCTAAACATCGAGCAATTGGAGCTGAAATGCTCTCAGCCCCACCATTTTTATACGGTATTCTCGTGGCGTGTCCTGTCATTACCGCAACATGTGATGCTGACCATCTGTGGAGAGAGCGCATCGGCCCTCCTCTGCTGAAAAGCTCTTCTATTTCTGATTTTAATTGGAGCCAAAGAGGTGAAGTGCATGCTGATCTGTGGCAAGTCAAGAGGAAATTTGGGGAGACATACAATGAATTTCTTATGCAACCTCCCTTTTGTGTGAACAGTTGGATGTTGTTTGCTTGAAATTTTTTGCACAGTTCATTTCCTTCAAGGGCAGAGACATTAGCAATTTCTATGCTTGGCTAGAAGACTATGCAGATAATTACTTCATGTCAAATAGCCCTTAAAGCCATGCATTTTAATTTAAAGTAGACTGTGGCTCTTTGACTATTTTATTGGATTTTTGAAAAACACAGAAGAGTAAATATCTGGGCATAAAAAAATTATGTGCATGACAGTATATTTTCTGATCACAGACTTTTAAATAGAAGTAGTTTGATATTTCTTTATTAGCAAAGAGAATATGATATGATGTGTATGGAATAGAGAAGAAAATGCAAAGAATACATGAAATCTAGAAGGAAATGTATTGCTTTTTAATTATGAGGCAAGAAAGCAGAGATGGAAGTCACTTGGCTAATAGAACTGTGTTAGGACCGAGTCACATTTTTATTGACTAGAGGGTACAATTGAGAGTAGTGGGGAGTGCTCACATGAGAGAAAGAGGAATAGACTTCAAAGGGCTTTTGACCAATCAGGAAAATGGTTTGCTGAAAACACAGTGTTCAGTAGACCCACATGGGATGCACCACAACAAACATGTAGATTGGGAATGAACAGAAGGGCAGCTCAAAGAGAACTATAGATTCAAGTCACAAGTGAGATGCTGGATTTAGAGAACTAAATTATGTCCATGAAGACTAATGTGAAAGCAGGTAGCCCCACCAGGTGGTGGTGGGTGGAGGTAGGAAACCTTACTTGTTACCTTACTGTTCAGATTGTTGTCTTTGCTAATCACAGCCTCCTTCATGAGGAATCT
>NW_017731613.1:2130110-2144757 GCF_001890085.2 Hipposideros armiger | reverse complement strand
AGATGGGGGAGGAGGGGTTGTTACTTTGTGAGGGTGAAAAGGGTAACTATTGCATTGTTCTGTACACCTGAAACTAACAATAAAAAAAATTAAATTAAATTAAAAAAAACTTTGAGAAAAAAAAAAGTAGTTTATGTGGCATCCCACCAAGAAATAAGGAAATCCCTCGTTTATCCTATGATTAAATAATTATTATTTACTGAGTTAAGATGAGAGGATGGATACAGTCGCTTACCAAAGAGAATCACTTTATTCAGGCATATCACTACTCTATCTGAGGCATTATCCTTGACTAATCAGTCTGTGCTTCTTGCTTTTTGTTTTGCATATTCAGGTTGTATAATTTCCATAATCTCTTTAATGAGCCATGAGGAAGGACATTACTTCCTTTTATTCTTTTTCTAAGAAGTGTTTGAGCTACATTATTTCATAACATTCATTTTCTTCAGAAATGTCTTGTCATTAAATCAGGGAGTGAATGATATGAAATACATTTTGTCTTACAATTAAAAATTCAACTTCATGCTCATTTAATACTTTAGAGTCTGTGGACTGTGAAGAAGTTGGCTGCACATGAGCTTTTCATCGTAGATAGTTAATTATTATACAAAGACTGTCTCTGAAGGACTTACCTAGTTCTGCAGACTACAGGATAATTAACCAAAGCAAAAGCACCTTGATCTCTTTTTGCCTTTTAAAGCCAGGATCTGCTGTCTGTTTGTTTCCCATAGTTGATCATTTTCAGTCTTTTCAAATCTTAGCTTATATGCACTTCCTCAGAGATGCCTTCTCTGACCAGCACCCTCACCATTCCTTCAACAGTGCTTTCTCTGAAACACTCTTTTCTTTTAGTGGATTATATTTGTCTGCTAGGGTTAAACTACACAGTCTGACTCGGTGGTTTAAACAACTGAAATATATTTTCTCACCATTCTGGAGGCTACACATCCAAGATCAAGGTGTCTGTAGGGTTGGTTTCTTCTGAGGCCTCTCTCCTAGACTTGTAGATGGCCAGTCTTCTCCCTGTGTCCTCACGTGGTCTACCTTCTGTATGGATGTGTTGTAGTAATCTCTTCTTATATAGTGACTACACCAGTTATATTGGATTAAGGCCCACCCTAATGACCTCACTTTAACTTAGTTACTTCTTTAAAGGCCCTCTCTCCAAATAGTCACATTCTGAGATACTGAAGGATAGTTAGGCCTTCAACATGTGAATTTTGGGGGATGCAATTCAGCCCATAGCATGGATTTAATTATAATTTGTAATTGTATTTTTTTCAAGTTTATGTGTTTGTCTCTCTCTCCTGCACCACACCACAGGCTCTATAAAACAAGACATCGTATTTGCTTTGTGCTCCAGCTCTCGCACAGTCCCTAGCACAGGCCCATGCTGGGGCTAATTTCTCATGAAGCTAGCGAAGCTTACACGAGCCCCTGGCATGCCCGGTTATTGGCTGGGAGCTGCTAGGAGTTGTAGAGCATATTAATAATTTTATATTCTTTTTATTAAAGAGAAGCCCCAATATTAGAGGAGCTTTAGGCTCCATAAAACCTGAAACTACCCCTGGGTCCATTGTGGTGATTCAGGAAATATTTCTAGAATGAGTGAATTATTGATAAAAAGTTGATGTGAATGCTGTGTTATAAAGAGGCTGTTTTTTTAAGAAAACATGTTTGTTATCCAGTTAGTCTAAACGCAAATGTATTTTTCCACAGAGATAATAGCATGATAGGATAGGTCAAGAAGGCTGGTGGAGAAAATTATATACAATGTTTAGCTAAGAAAAAAGTAGCATATATACACATCTGCTTATGTTTAAGGAGAATAGAAAAAGAAACAATAATTTAGTGTTTTAAGGTTACCTATAAATTAAACAAGGCAATGAAGTAGAGGGAAGTGGGAAAAGCTAGGCTTCTGTAAATACTTGTTTTCCAGAGTTGGCTTTGAAATCATGTAAATAGTTTACATACGTTAAATTAAAGAGCAATTTATACAAAATTTTTAAAATGAGACAAATGATAAAAATGAACACAATGTTCACTTGACCCATCATACTTATGAGCTATTTACTTCCAGCTCTGCAGCATTTACATGTGTTTTATGATTTTGTTCCTGTGGGAAATCTCTAAGTATTTCCTTAGTGCCCCTCAGTTTGCAGTCTGTCATCAGAGTTGCTTGGGGGAGAGGAGAGGACGCTCCTCAGTACTGACCCTATATGGGTCACAAGCAGGAGATTGATTCTTTTTATTACTAATAATCTTCAAGTGGAGCTTTTTCCTCCAATCACAGAGCCTGCCTGATAAGCTGAATCATTTCAAAATCAAGGTCTCTACCAAATCAGTTCACAAATGATGGAGCAAAGGTATGTCTAAGCTACAAAGATCATGATCCAAAAATGGGTGGAGCTACATCTACCCTCCTCCTTGTTTTGAGGTTGTCTTTCTCACAGTGTGGTCTATGGACCACCTGCATGCAGACTCCCAGGCCCACTACAGATCACAGAATCGGCATCCTTGGGAAAATGGTCCAGAAATGTGTATTTTAGTGAACTTCTTATGTGGTTCTCATGCATATCAAATTTTAGAAGCTCCATCTTAATTCATCTCTCCCTTGACACAAGGTTTCATGCTTATTCCTGTGCATTCTGTGGCTAGTTGACCCATCCATAGACTACTTTCTCAACTTCTACCTGAAGGTATTTTTTCATCGCTTACTTTATTTGGGATCTGTTCTATCAACTCTTTTCCATGGATGTAGGCATGGTATGTTCTTGTATCCCTCCTTTTAAAATCTCCTTTCCATTCTCTTTTTTAATCTAAGGTCCATGGTAAACACTCAAAAACTATTACCTGGGCTGGCTGGGTGGCTCAGTTGGTTAGAGCGTGAGCTCTGAGCAACAGGGTTGCTGGTTTGATTCCCACAAAGTCCAGTGAGCTGCCAATGGGCGGCCGGATGGCTCAGCTGGTTAGAGCACATGCTCTTAACAACAAGGTTACTGGTTCCACTCCTGCATGGGATGATGGGCTATGCCCCCCCCACACACACACACACATACACAACTAGACTGAAAGCGGCGACTGGACTTGGAGCTGAGCTTGCACCCTCCACAACTAAGATTGAAGGATAACAACTTGACTTGGAGCTGATGGGTCCTGGAAAAACACAATGTTCCCCTTCCCCAATTCCCCAACACTGTTCCCTCCCCCAATTCCCCAATACAATTTAAAAAAAAACAACAACAACTATTACCTATAATTAACATTAGTTGTTCTTATTTTGCCAAGTAGTTTGTAAAACTGGAATTGACCTTTGATTGTGAGATTCTTTTTTTTTTTTAGCTGAGCCATCCTGCCACCTGTTGGCAGCTCAGTGGCAGCTCAGCTTGGGCATTGAACTGCTGTTGCTCAGAGCTCACACTCTTGAGCAAGCTCTTAACCAACTGAGCTACTCTGCCAGCCCCACGATTGTGAGATTCTTGATCAGAGTAGAAGTCAGGCAGAGTGATAAAATTTTGGTCCTATACAAATTTTTCTGTTGCTTCTCCTTTTCACAGACACCTCTGCCTCTTCCTCCCACTCTCCCTTTTCTCTTTTCTTCTTCCGCTCTCTATTTCCCCCTCCTTCCCTCTGTTCCATTCTCCCTCATTCTCACACTAAATACTGATCTAAGTCTTTGAATTTGTCACACACTTCAACCTTCCCCTGTAGCCTGAGAGCAAAGACAACCCTACGAGAACAGAACTAAATCTGAATTGTTCACCATTGGCTCTTGGAATCAAGCCAGGTATCCTCCACATAATGAGAGTCTTCAGCAAATTGCACAGCCAGTCACTATTCCCTTCAGGATCAATGTCTTTGCTTCTTGCTGTGGATTCAATACCTCCATTTGACTCTATACTCTGTCCAATGACCAGAACTCTGCTGTGCCAGGAAAAGCAGTTTTGAGTGGAAGAAATCTTTAAAAATATGTGCTTTGGGACGGCCGAGTGGCTCAGTTGGTTAAGAGCTCACTGAAGAGTGTGAGCTCTGAGCAGCAGTGGTTCAATTCCCGGCCCGAGCTGAGCAGCTGCTGAGCTGCCAACAGGTGGCAGGAGGGCTCAGCTAAAAAAAAAAAAAAAAGTATGTGCTTTGGGGTCTAATATTAGCCACATACCTTTAGTCACTCGGCCAGGAGGCCATAATCTGAATATGACTTATTTAGAAGTCACTGAATTTCCTGAAATTGTTTGCAAATGTTAGTACATGTACACATTTCTTGGAAGAAGGCCACAGTTTTTCCAACATCTTCCATGAAATCCCCAACCAGAACAATTTAAGTATAGCATAAGGTTCCTGGGAATCCCATCCACTATCCATGGTGCCTCTGCCCAAGATACCTCTTATTTCCTCAGACTTTCAGAATTATCTTCAGTACTCCAATTGCCTCGGCATAATTTACTTGTCTTGATGACTTCCTTCTTCTTAATGAATGCATTTTTAAAAAAATCTTTAAGTACTATAGCCAGTCCCCAAACCCTGTATGGCTGCCTTGTTTTTAGTTAATTTCAATAGTTGAATAATTCCAGTTCTTCCCAGAACTTTCTTATTTTGATTCATTTATATTTTCCTGAGGTTTTGATTTGTAGTATATTCTGCCTGTTTTACTTAAATTGCAACCTGTAAGACAGAGGCTAGAATTCCTTCAATATGTTTTGTCACACCAAATATTAAATAACCACAAAATATTTTTATCATAAGAGGAACCATTCATCTCTGAGTTATAGTGCTCACTGCAATTCACACCATTCAGAGATACAGTAATACCTTGGTTTGTGAGTATAATTCGTTCTGGAAACAAACTATTCATATTGCAAGACATTGCTCGTTTACCACGTTGAAATGTACTTGGTTTGCTAGCATAATTTGTTCTGGAAACAAACTACTCGTATTGCAGCACATTGCTCCTTTACCAAGTTAAAATGTATGAGGAATGTTTGCTCGTCTTGCAGAACACTCACAAACCACATTACTTGCAATCTAAGGTTTTACTGTATTTGACTTTAGCTTGTGTCACTGGTACAATGGCCGTAAACAAAATTATTTGGAGGAATTGGCCTTTAATGTCTCTGTTCATGGTCATTATCCTTTTATCACAAGCTTATCTGCTTTGTCTAAAATAAATTGTATTTGAAATCTCTCAGGTGTCACCTTGCAATGTAAAATGGATTTATTTCAGATCAAGTTTAGACCCTAGGGACTTTCAGAGAATAATTACCTCCATTCTGGCTAGCATCCCAGGAATAGTGGCATTCCATAATGACAGTATTGTAAGTGACCCAGCTACAGCTGCTCCAGGTACCCCCTCTATTAGTCTCCTAATGTATTATTCTCTGGAAATGTCATGACCTATACATCCATAAACTTTTTCTTGGATTACCAAAGGACCCAAGAGAGTTGCCCATTAAGCAATATCATTAATTTTATTCACAGTAGAGTTAAGATATTTTATAGCTCAGTTCATATTTTATAGATAGCTTAAAGGGTACCTACTGTGTGTAAGGCAGTGTTTCCCAAACTTTAGCATGCATCAGAATCACCTGTTAAGGCTTGTTAAAATACTGATTACTGCCACCATCCTCCCCCCCCCACTCTCCACCCCCTACCTCTGCAGAGTTTTTAATTCAATAGAAATGGAGAGCAGTCTGAAAATTTGCACTTCTAACAAGTGCCCAGATGAAGGAGATGCATTTGGGTGGGGAACCTCACTTTGGAGAAGCACTTGTGTAAGACATTGATTCTCACATGCACTGGGCAGGACAGGGAAAACTCATATCTCAAGGAGCTTGTGGTCTCATAGGGAAGATAAGATATTGACATAAATAACATATCATTGTCACGTTACATGCTAGCAGGTAGAGTAAGTGGACAAGAGGAAAGGCTGATAAAACTTTCAGTTTACAAGGCCAGGGAATCCTTTGTGGAGGAGGTAGCAAGGAGCTGGGCCTTGACAGATGTGTAGAATTTCGAAATCAAAAGCTGCAGGATGAAATGGAGAACTATATCCCTGTTGAAATACGTTACATTAAAAAACTGTAAAAGAAATTCCTATTTGTGACATTTATGAGATAATTGAAAAATTGTAAATCATTGAAATTTTCAGTTGTCTCATAAATGTCAAAAATTGTGTTTTTAAACAGTTTTCAATGCAATATGGTAATCAATTAATATTAATATTTTTAATGTGATAATAGTATTGTGGTTATGTTAAGATGGGTCTTTATCGTTTAGACATGTATCCTGAGATATTTGTGGGTGAAGTGACATGTTGTCTGGAGAAGTGGATGGTTTGTGGATAGAGCAGTTTGGCCAGTGGTTGATGGTAGCTGGGACCTGGTGACAGGTTCATGACAAGTTCATTATGATCTTCTATTTACTTTTGTGTATGTTAGAAATTCTTTGTAATAAAATTAAAAAAAAAAATAGGAACAGTATAAACAAAATTGAAAAACTAAAGTAGTGCAGGGCTGATTGTTTATTTTTATTAAATATAAACAATATAAAGTACACAGTTGAACAATAAGGGTAAAATAATAAATTGAGAGTAAGTCAAAGATTTGACTTGAATGACACTAAGGAATATGGGATATATTTTTAAGACAATGGAGGAACAGGGAAAGTGTTTTGAACAGGGGAATAATATGACAGAAGTGCACTTTGAGAATATTATTGTGACAATGGTAGGCAAAACAGATTGGGAGGGCAAGAGTCTGGAGGTAAGAATCAGGTGGTAAAGGCTTGAATAGAGATTCAGAAGGTAAAAAAAAAAAAAGCTGAGGGTGGGAGTGGGGGAGTCAGGAGCTGGGGGTATATAGATGAATCTATTGGTATTGGCAACCAGTTAACTATGAAAGAGTCATGGAAGATTCCAAGATTCTAAACTTGGAGACTGTGAATGCCATTGAAAGAAAGGGGATATTTTTGAAATATTGCTAGGAAGGAATCCATGTGGTATGACCAGCAGATAGTTGGAAAGATGTGATTGGAATACAGAAAACAGGCAATACAAGATTGGATCTGAGAAACATCTATGTGAGATGGGATGAGATTGCTTTGGGAAATAAGTTAATGGGAAAAGAGAGTCAAGAACTTTGGGAAGCCTCTAAATTTAGGGACTAGGTAAGAGAGAAGAGGAAGGAGAGAAGGGACAAGCAGAGAGATGGAAGGCATAAAACTTTACATTCATGTAAGTACTTTAGCTTAGTGGTATCAACTATTCAGTCCACAACAATAGACCACAATTTAATTATGATAAATAAAAAACTGAATATTCTTTATACACCTATGCTCATAACTGTATTATTATGAGGGTTCTTTAGAGAAACAGAACCATTAGGATATATTTATATCAAATCTATATTTATATTTATTAAAAGGAATTTGCCCATCTGAGGACCATCTGGATATTTCTGTCCACTTATAATCGGAATCAACTTAACAAAAATAGTCCACTAATAGAGAGGGCAGAAAAATGAGTCAGCTACAAGATGTTCACCTTGATCTAAGAGACATAGCTGCAGTCTTGCATCAATCATGAATATCTCAAAGCCTTGATAAAGAATTCTTTTTCCATGTTGTTCACGGACCAGTCATGTTCTGCCAGATTCCATCAAGAATGCACTAGAGAGATGACCCAAGCATCATTCTAAGCTTAGGAAATAATTTATGATCTTGAACTAATAATGGCCTAAAGAAAGTACTGAAATTGTTTTCTGACTATTATTAAAATTTTAGTATCCATTATGCTGAAACTGAAGTTGTTAGATTTGTGAGGCATTGACAAATTATTAAATGCATAATGCTAAAGAGCCCCACCTGACTGATTAATTAATTCAACTTGGGTTGGGGTGGAAGGGATGTATCAGCATACCTTGTTTTATTGCACTTTGCTTTATTGTGCTTGACAGATATTGTGTTGGTATTTTTTTTTTTTACAAATTGAAGGTAAGACCTTTCACCAGCAAAATGACTACGACTCACTGAAGGCACAATTGGCAATAAAAGTTTTAAATTGAGGTACATACGTAGTTTTCTAAAGACATAATACTATTGTACATTTTATAGACTACAGAAAAATTTAAATGTGACTTTTACATGCACTGGGAAACCAAAAAATTTGTGACTCGCTTTACTGTGGAGGAACTAAACCCACAATATCACCAAGGTATGCCTGTACTCTGTACTTATTTAGACATGGCACATACATGTTTCCTTAAAATCAGGATTCTACAAGTAGTGTGATTGTCTTGTAATGGGAGTTATATGCATTGCCTGAGCTAAAGTTAGTGTTCAATTTCAACAACTTCGCTATTTCTTTGCTAACTTAAATTTCATTGTATTTAAAGCCTTGTTTATATGTGTTTTAATATGGCAACCAATTGCAAAGGAAGAAGGTAGGGTATAAATTGTAATAATAAGAAACCGTTTGAGTGTTTATGTCATAAGGACCTATTCTAAGGCATTTGCATTATTATCTCTTTTAGTCTTCATGCTGGGTATATGCAGAAGATTTATTATTATTATTATTATTATTATTATTATTATTATTACCCTCACTTTACAGATTAGGAAACTGAAGTCCAAGAGACCAAGTAACTTTCCCACAGTCACACTTAATAAATGATGGAGACTGAATTTCAAACCCAGGTAGTCTTATTGCGGAGTTGGAGCAGTTAGCCACTGTGTAATTTATTAGAGAAGCAAACTGCATAAAGGACATTAACACCTGGTTAATATCGCCAACAATATTCTCTCAAACTCAGTATATTAAAATCATAATTCATCACACCTCTGCATTTCCGCAACACCCCTTCCCCTATATACCCAACCTACAGTGAAGACAATTTCAAGTCTGCCAGCAGTATCCTCATTCTTTCAAACATCCAGGCTATTGCCTTGAATTACCTCTGACTTCCCCGCTTTATTTTTCACTTTTATCTGCAATATAGCAATCAGAGAGGACAGGCACCAAGACTTTTGGCTAATAAAAGTTTTGTGTCATGGTCAACTGGGGCAGGGACTACCTATGTTAGGTACTTACTGTCTCCTAAAGTTTGTTTTAATTTACACGTTCAAAAACAGAGAATAAGAAAAATTTGGAAATGTTAATATTAGAAGCCAATAAACAATAATATTCCAGCCACTTCCCAATGAAGAGTTATTAAAAGATGAGATAGATTAAATAATGGTATTTTTATTAGCTTTATTATTTTTAATGAGCTTTAAGTTACGAGAAGTATCGAAGAAGAGGCTATATACTTGGCGACAGAATACAATTAAAGTCCAATATTTAAATTTGTTGCAGAAATCTTTATTTGAAACTGACGAATGGCCTGTCATGGGGAGAGTTTTCCAGGAACTACTAAAATAACACTTTTCCAAAGTCAAGCTGAGTGGGGCGGTCTCTCAAAAAAAGAACTACAAGTCCCAGAATGCCCTTTCCTCCATCATTTCCGCGAGATCTCGGGAGAGCTAGATCAACCAATCCCTTCACGGAAAACCTACGCTACCAGCCAATCAGAAGGCGAATGGGCGTCTAAAGTCGGGAGGCGGAAGACGCCGTTAGGTTTGAAATTGCAACGTTGGCGCGGCTGAGAGAGTTGGGTCTGGAGACCGGCGGTTAAGCGGCTTCGCATCATGTCTTCTGTAGGGAAGGCAGCGGGGCTTAGGCCTCCCGGCGAAGGTAAGAGAGGGGGGAACTTGGCTGAGCTCCCCGACCCGCCTGTCGCAATAGAGGGAAGTAGATTTGGGGGCTGATGTGTGTTTTCGGGGGCGCTGTCTATGAAATGCAGGTCCTGTTGCTGTTTGTGCGTCTGGACCTCGCGGGGTGGGCAGCGGCGAAGCTTGAAGGGTTTTGGGTTTCACCGAACGAGCTGTGTCTGTGGATTCCTGGGAAGCTTTCCGGCCTTTGGGAAGGTTTTAGCGTTACAGAGAACAGGTGGGGCCTGGAGTCTTACATCCTTTTATAACAGAGGAGGACACTGCGGCCCAGAGAGCCGAGGTGACTTGCAGCAGAGGTCCGGAACTGAACTCCCACTCCAGTCTTCATTTTACTGCTGCCTTTCCTGATCTGGGGTGGGAGGAAGAGGCAGGGGAGATCTGTGGGGTCTTTTCCTGTGGGGGAGGGCCCGCCGTCGGGGACCTGGCGATTCGGGCTGGAATGGAAAGGGTCAGAGTTGGCAGGGGCCTTAGATGTCACCAGTTTTACCTGTGAGAAAAGGGAGTCGAAGTCATTTTCCCAGGGTCACAGAGCGCGTGCGGTTGCGCTACTAACGAATTTCTTGGGAAGGGAAGGTTTTCCAGAATTCTTGCCTGCACCTGAACCGTAGTTAGGCCCCCGTGGCTTTCACCTGCCCTGGAATAATCTAGGGTTAAAAGTACGTTGCTAACCATTTCTAGCAGAGGTCAAACTGCCAAAATACAGTTGATTGGAATATGTGCCTGATATGATTAAAAGTAACTTAAAAAATACAACGTGTTTTCTGTTTGTTTTGTAGCATTGTCCAACAAATTGGCAGAGGACGAACTGCCATTGTTAGATAAAAACATAAATGAATTTTGGAATAACTTCAAAGTCAGTGCCAGTGACATCTGCATTCTGGTGGTGGCAATGAGAGAGACCTACAGAGACATGGCTAAAGCGTTTACAGGTACCTGAAGTTAACTTGTAACATGCTGTTTTGGTTGTTCTTTGTTTTTTAGTGTCATTTCAGCTGAACTGAAACATCAATTCGAATTTCTCTTTCAGAAAAGCTATCTGTGAAATTAAAGGAAGAAGAACGAATGATTCAGATATTTCTGGAATATCAAAATCGTATGTGACAAACTGTAGATCTCAATTTTGCTTAGATTAAAAATCTTTGAAATCCCTCATATAAGCAAAACTGTATTCTGAATAATAAGAATAATAAACATGGATGTATCCATAACCCAGCTTAATAAATAGAACATCCCATGTCATACCTTCCTCTTCTCCCACCTTCCAGAACTCACCTATCAATATTTTGTTTAGTGTTGTGTTTTTGAATGTTACATAAATGGCATCATTTTGTATGTATCCTGTCCATTTTTGCACTCAGCATTATACTTGTGAGATTCATCTATACTGATGTGCGAATGCCATAATTTCTTAAAAACAAGTTTGTGTTTAAATTGAAAATCGCAGACTGGGAAATCACAAAAAGGTGGAGTTCCCTCAGCTCTTTAGGGGTCAGGTTAGTAGTCTGACAGTTTCTCTTTATATTTTTACTACTGTGCTTGCCTTCTCGCCTTTACCACGCTCCAGATTATCCAGAGTGGATCAGCAGCTTTATTGAATTCTTAACACACGAACCACAGACTTGTGACCACAGGCCAGATTCCACTGGTGATACTAAATTTAGGAGCACCACGTTTTAAACACTGTTAAATTGGAATGCCATTACTTTGGGCATGTTTTCTTTAATTTGCCACAGTCCATCCCAATAGTTTCTTTTGCTTTGCCTTACCCACTTATCAACATAACTTTGCATCATTTTTTTTTCCACTTTGATAGTACTTTCCCGCATTATTAAATTCTTTGACAATCTATTCTTTATTGATGTACCATATTTAATAATTTGTTAGATGTTTAGGATGTTTTTAGTTTTCACTATTATAAAAAAACACTGAAAATAATTTTTTGTATATAAATACCTGCACACATCTTGTTTTTGTAAGGCAGCTTTGTAAAAATGAAATAACTGAATCAAAAAACATGAATATCCTTAAGACTTGTTTTACAATGTCAAAAACACTTTCCACAAGGACTCTAGTATTTTGCATTTATGTCAACACTATTATTTTTGTAAACATTGTTGTAATAAATGAAAATTTTATGTTACTGCTTTATTTGCATTTCTGTAATTCAGGTTAAATTATGTTTCAAATTTATTAACCATCTCCATTCCATGTTTCTTCTGTTTATTCCTGTGTTTGTGTGTGTTTGGTTTTTTTTTGAACTTATATTTGTGTTTTCTTTAGATTAAGAACAGTAACCCATTGTTGGGGGAAGATAGTTTAATGTTCAAAAACAGTCTTTGAAGTCAAGACCTGAGTTTGAATCCAGGTTTTAAACTCTTTATTGCATACTAGCAAAAAAAAGCTTTGGGCAAGTGATTTAACTGCTGAGTTTTTTTCCTCTTTTTTTAAAATAGAGAGTTAAGACCTACATAATAGTGTTATTGTGACATTTAAATTTATATAAATGATTTGTATAAATAAAAGATTTTGGACAAAGTACCTAGCATACAGTAGAGTTTTATGCTTATTTGAATCAAATATGAGTTTTTTTCTCCTTTTTGGTAATTTTTATGTAGCCAGTATATGCCTTTCACTTTGATTTCTTTTTACCTTTGAGTAAAAAGATGTTTCCCCCTAGAGTTAATTTTATATTCACAGATACTGTGAAAATAGGTTTTGTGAGATTTCATTTTATATTTAAATATTTAGTATATATGGAATTAATTCTGTATTTCAGCACTGTTTGGGAAATAATCTCTTGATTTATGATATTTATCATGAATTATCAAACATTTGTTTGGGATTGCCTTTTTTGTGTAATTGAGCTGGAAGTCAATTCTTAAAGTAGTACACCGCTAGTTTATTAATGTCACAATTACAGATATTAAATCGCATAGGGCAAATCCCTTTGCTTGTTGATTTTCTTACCATATTTTCTTAACTGTTCTCACCTATGTGTTCATTATATTAAATTTTATAATGTTATATCCTTCCTTTCCCTTCCAAATTTCATTGGGACTGCATTAAATATAGAAGTGAATTTTGGAAATATTGACATCTTAACAATATTTAGAAGCATAAAATGTCTCTTCATATATCCAGGTCAAATATATGTCTCAGACAAGTTTTGCATTTTTAAAAATACAGAGCCTACATATTTCTTGATATTTCTGAATGTTTTGTTTGTTACTAGAGTAACAAACTTCCCCTTCTTTCTTCCCTCCCTCTGTTACTCCCTCCCTTCTATTTCTTTTTTCTATCTTGTTGATGTGTTCCAGAATCATATAGCATTAAAATTAGCTGTTTCTTCAAGGCACTGTGTAAAGCCATTTTCTACAATTTGTCTTTGGTGATGGTTTTTATTTATGTACTTATTTGAAGGTGGGAGAGCTACAAGGGTCATGATCTTCTAATTTTCTATTTCTTAGTTTAATTTGGTATTCTCATCTTCTTATTTCTGTTTTGAAAGAGAAATAGGAAGATTCTTTTATAATTTAATCTTTTAGGAAATATTTAATAAAACATTCTGTATTAATCTAATGAAAGTCAATATTTTGCTGTTTTCTTAGCTACATTTTGGAGAACATAGCATGTATAGTCTAGCTAATAGTTTGTGCTTCTTAACAGAGATCTCCAGGCAGAATAAGCTCATTCAAGAAAAGAAAGAGAACCTGTTAAGGTTGATTGCTGAAGTAAAAGACAAAAAGCAGGAAATGGAAGTACTGACTGCAAATGTCCAGGATCTTAAGGAAGAATATGCCAGGAAGAAGGAAAGTAAGTTTCCAATTGTACACATATATACAACATCACTAAATTTCTAAGTGGTGATGGTTTACAACTGTTATGTACTTCTTGCCTGCTCTCCAGCTTATTGCCAGAAATAGAGATAACTTACCTTAGTTACTCTGTAAGGTGTCTGTGAAGGTAGCTAAGTGGGTTTTATTTTCTTTTGTTTTAATTAAAAGTCCTTTTGATTTTTTTTTTTTTTTTTTTTTTTTTAGCTGAGCCATCCTGCTACCTGTTGGCAACTCAGCGGCTGCTCAGCTCGGGCCGGGACTTGAACCGTTGTTGCTCAGAGCTCAAACTCTTGAGCGAGCTCTTAACCAACTGAGCCACTCAGCCGGCCCTTCCTTTTGATTTTTAATATAACCAGAGCCACAATGAAATTGATATTGGAGTTTAATTAAGCATAGTGGGAGACAGTTTCACTAAATCAAATTTGCCTGGGAGAAGCCATAGCCTAATTTATGCAACAAATTTATTAATCGCACGTGAGCTCTGCCAGGAACCATTAAGCACACTTTTATGCTAGAAAGTCTCTTTGTCCAAACAACTTTCATACTTGAATGAGTGTCTTGTTTGCCCACAAAGTAATTAATTTTCAAATCTCTTGAAAATAGCAAAGTTTGTTTTGATAATGCTTTTTCTTATAGTTTTTGTGTAAGTCTACATTTTTGTCATCTGCTATGTATTACTTAGGGAGTAATGTGTTAACTTTAAGAAAAATTTTAAACTAGCATGAAATAAGACTGACTTCACATGAGAAATAGTTATGTATAAAAGAATAGAATATTTTTCCAATGAAGCAATTTCTTGGCTAACCAGTAAAAGCAAAATGGTATAAAGAAGGTCTGTCTCTGCCAGCCATGCAAACCTTTGCCTATGTATTCATGCTACTATATAATAAACTAGAATAAAACATTTCTCTCATTACCTAGACATATTTTCTCATACAGTTTTTCCTTTCATCTTGAATAAACAAGCCCCTTTTGCTAATTGATAGAGATAGAAATTGAATAAACGTAAGCAAATTCATTTGCCTGGCACCATTTTTATAGTTGTTTTCAAG